>NW_022589759.1:4544794-4683927 GCF_004348235.1 Phoca vitulina
TTTAAAAAAAAAAAAAAAAAAAAAAAAAAAAAAAAAAAAAAAAAGAACTACTGATGTTTCTCTCTCCAGGCCTGGCATTAAAGTTTAATGCGTTGTGGTTACTTGCGCCATAGAAGCAGCGCCGTTCTGACTCTGATGCTAATTCTCAGACACTGGGCCAACTATTTAACCTCTGTGAGCCTCAATTGCCCGATCTATACAAACGGGCAATTCCACCATCTACCTTCCTTAGTAGATATGTACTATAATTGGCAGCAGCCTGCCCATATACCTGGGGCCACGATCTTCCTTGTCATCTCTCTGGTGTGTGAAGCGACTGTCCGACCTGCTATCACCGCTCTGCTTCTGCTCACTTGGGTAGGATGTGACAGAAGGACCCACACATGTTTCCTTCGGATCATTAATTTCTATAAAAGAAGAGATTGGTTCTACAGAGATCAAGAGATGTATAAAACGTTTGCCCAATTTCAACTTGATTAATAAGTGTCTGGTTTTAGTATGGAACATGAGTACTCTTGAAGTGCACGACAAGTTGTAAAGCATTGATAAGGACCATGGAAAGTTCACGTCTATAAAAGCTCTGGTGCAGGTGCACAAGGACACGTGTACAAAGATGTCCATTACTGCATTACTTTTAACAGCCAAAGACTGTCAACAATGCAAACGTCCACCCATTGTGGCTGGTTAAATAAAACAATGGATTAGTAGTCTGCCTTGGAGAAGAATGCACTGGAGCTACATCAATAAATACGGATCATTCTCAGAAACGTGTATGAGACGATAAAGCAAGTTTCATAATAAGCACAGGATATCACTTCTGTAAGTTAAAAACATACAAACCAATGCTATGTATTGTTTAAGGACAAAATTCTAGACAAGGGACGGGGAGAAGGGAATGGGACTGAGAATTGCGGGGAGGAGGGCAAAAGGAGCATCAACTTTATCTGAAATGTCTTATTTCTTTAATTTAAAAAAAGACTAAAGTAAAAATGATAAAATGTTCATCATTTTCAATTCTTAGTGATGATACAAGAGTGTTTGTTATAATGCTCCCTCTTCTTTTTTTAAAAGCGCCCAAAATAAAAACCACAGGAAAAGAAACAAAAGTGGTGAAAATGTCTTTGGTAAAAAGAGAATGAGCACATTCAAAGTCACTTAATTTTTTCAAAGGTCAATCGAAACTGGCCAGTTCAAACGCGCTTCATCTTTAAGAGCGGCTGGCTGTTGCGCTCTGTGTCCCTGTGTCTATCGGCTCAGCGCTCTGTGTGTGGGACTGTGTCTTTCACTCTCCCACTTCCCACTGCACACAATGCCCAGCCGCAAGAGGCACCAGATAAGTGTCTGTGGAATAAATAAAGGAGAGGTGCTCAATATACATAATGATTATCTGAGTAACAAGAGCTAGTGTTGATTAATGGCCCACTGTAACCCAGAAACCTAATTATAATTATCCCTGCCTACAGACGAGTGGACGGCCCCCAAAGAGAGGTCGAGCTCTGGGCTGACGCCGTAACCTGGCGAGTTGCAGAGCTGCAATCTGTACCCAGAGGCCGTGCCTGTCTCTTTCCAGAGAGCCACACGGCTTCCCTACAGCTCTTCACACAGGGTGCGCCTGGACAGCCAATGCTCCGTGCTTGTTGACCGGGTGCAAAAAACGAAACACAAATCGAGTAGTTTATCTAGTCGTTAAAAGATTCCCCTTAGGGCCTCAAGCAAAGTGGGAGCAGAGGCTCAAGTCTGTCTGAGAAACTGGTGAGGAGTCACGCACCGGCCCCAGAAGCACCAGCTCCTCATTCGCCCTCTACCGTGGGTCAGGCGCTGGACTGGACACTGTGAATTCAGTCAGGACGTCCTGCGCGGAGAGCCTTTGATCTTATATAGCGATAGCAACAAAGGGATACATTTAAAACATGTAACAGGTGGGCGATGGGGAGAAGGGTGTGTCGGGTAAGGGCTTGCGCTCCGGAGTCGGACTGACCAGCAGGAGTCTGTCCTGTCACTGACTGCATGAGGGTGATCTCTTTGGAGCAGGTTCCGTAACCTCTAGAAGTCTCGGTTTCTTCATCTGCATGAAATGGGGTGAGGAGTGCCTACCGCAGAGGGCGGGAGCACGGCTCAAATGAGGTGAGCGCGGGGCACGCATCCTTTAAAAAGTGTGTGCCGCTCCTGTTATTATCACTATTGTTATCGCTGGCAGGGAAGGTTAGGGGTGGTGCTGGGCGCAGCCCGCCGCCCCCCTCGGCTCCCTGGGGGCGGCGGTCTGCACCTTCCTTGCGGCCCCGCGGGCCCGCGTCCCCGTGGTCGCCCGCCGACTCCTCCACGCCCGGCTCCTGCGCGCAGCCCTGCTCCGCCGCCCCGTCCACCACGGGCTCCGAGGCCTCGGGGTGCATGCTTATTCCGGATACACCGAACACCCCGTTCCGCGGGGTCACTAACCCGCCGACCACCAGCGCCGGAGTCGTTGGCAGCCTAACGCTTGCCTGGTCGCCACAGCAACCGCCGCGCACGCGCACTCGGGTGGGCCGGCACGTCAGGACGCCGGGGGCGGGCCCCGCAACGGCTCCGCCCCCGGCGCGTGCGCGGGTCACGTGGGGCGCGGCTCGCGGCAACTGCGGCGGTGGTGGTGACAGGGGTGGTCGTGGTGGTGGTGGTGACCGGGGCGGCGGCCGCGCGGCTCTGGCGGGACCGGCTCGGAGACTGCGCAGCCTCTGCAGGTACCGCGCAGCCCCCCCCGCCTCCCCGCGCCCGGCCCCGGGTCCCAGCCCCACTTGCTCTCCCTCGGCCCATCCCTCCGGGTGCTCCCCGCCACGCCCCCCGGGACCGTGCCCCTCGGCGCCATCGGCACCCCGGAACCCCTTCGTCTCTCCGTTCCCTCGGACCCCGGCCTCGGCACCGCTCCTTCCAGACTCGTCCCCCAGCCCCACGGCGCCCCTTCCCAACTCCATCCCGGCGTTGCACCCCCGGAGGACCCCCTGTTCTGGGTCCGCCCCCTCCCCCAGGACCCGGCAGATATGGGGCCCCACCCACCCGAGCGCGGCCCTTCTGGCCCCAGACCCTAGCCCGGGGGTCCCAGCGAGGCTCCGAGAGTCACCCCTTTGTCCGTGCTCCTTTATTCTCATTTCTAAAGGACTTGGTTGGAGTGGGATTTGTTGTTGTCTTTGTTCTGAATTAGGAGTAATTCGGAATAAGGGAGCTCTTGGAGAGAGGGCACCAGCGGCTCCCGAAGCGCGGTGGTTTGCTGGGGTTTGCTGGGCGCCGTCAGGGGCTGGAATGGAAGGGTTCCGGAGATGGATGAGGCTGTCCCTGGTTCGGAGGAACGTGCCGCCCAGCAGACCCAAGCCCTGGAGCCCGCGCGGCGATGCCAGCAGGATGCCCGCCCGGGGGTCTCACAGTGGGGAGGCTAGCCAGGGCTCTGGACTTTGGGAGACCTTGACCCGAATTCCCGTGGGGTCCTGGCTATGTCACTTTAATCTCTGTCGGCCTCAGTTTCCCCATCTGTAAACGGGATGATTCTAACTCTGCCTCCTAACGTTGGTGAGAGAACAGTGAGGGGTCAGGGATAAAGCCCTTAGCGGTGTCTTTGGCTTAAAGCCAGCTCTGGGATCTAACCCTGACCCATGCAGATAGCCCCTAGCTAACGTTGAACACGGAGTTCCAGCAGCTAATAGCTAAGGTTTATTGAGCACTGAAATTTGGGCACTGTTCTCAGTGCTTTATATGTATGACTTCGTTTAATTCTTACGAAATCTTAGGCTGGAACTATTATCTCCGTGTTTAGGTAACATAAGATAATGTAAGGAAAATGCAGAGGCGAAGTAACTTCACTTTCACCCAGCACAGCTCTTGGGGGGGGGGGGGGGGCAGAGCCTTGATCTGACTCCAGGAGGTCTATTTTCAGAATCTGTGGTTTAGTCACTACAGTAATATTCCAGGGGCGTAGAGTTCAACAAATCAGTATTTTTTTTTAGTAGATTTTAAAAATTGACATAAAATTCATCCTCTTAGCCATTTAAAAGTGTGCTCTTCATAGCAGCCTCTTCACTGTGTGCAGCTACCACCATTTAACCATCATCCCAGGAAAAAATCCTTCCCCATTAGCAGTCATTCCCCATTCCCGCTGTGCCTGTGCTCTGGCAACCCTAATCTCCTTTCTGTCTCTGGATTTGCCTTATCTGGACAGTTCATATAAATTGGATCATATGGTGTTTGGCTTCTTTCGCTGAGCATAGTGTTTCCAGGGTTTGTCTGTGTAGCAGCATGCATCCTACTTCATTCTTTTTATTGCTGACTGATATTCTGGGATGTGGATAGATCGCGTTTTGTTTATCCGTTTGTCTGTTGATAGACATTTGGGTTGTCCCCATGTTTTAGCTATTGTGAATAGTGCTGCTGGGAATGTGGCTCTACAAGTTTCTGTGTAAGTTGTCTTGGGTTGATACCTAGGAGTTGATGCCATTGTTATTTTAATTCCAAATGGAGAAACCCAGGCCTATTGGATCTTGGATGAGAACTCCCATTTCTGCCCTTCCGCTGAGCTCCCCATGAATTCAGGTTAGCGGTATCCCAAAAATTGGCAAGGGAAGGAAAGAAATTCCAAAATGTCGTGATACAGCAATAATAACTTTGTCAAAGTGCTGACACAAAATTTGAGAAGCTCCTTACGTTTTTTTCTCCTCAAGAGTGAAATTTGAGCTTTGAACACAAACCAGTATTTGCTTCTATTTATTACACAGATGTTTTATACACAACCTTACACCAGCTGCTGAGGAGGAATATTAAAGATGGGTGCGATCCTAGCCTCACACCATCACAGAGCCACAGGAGGGTTAAAGACTTAAATCTGAAACGCAAAATTGTGAAAAGTTTGAGAAAATCACATTGGAAAATACCTTTATGTCCTGGGGCGAAGAGGGGATTTCTGAGGTGAAACGTAACAAAGCACAAAGCATACAGGAAAAAGATTAATCCATTTGACTGCATTACAATCAAGATGTTCAGTTCATCAAAAGCACTATAAAGAGAGCAAACATAGAGAACCAGTATCTAGAATATAGAAAGAAAAGAAAGGCAACATAGTAGAAGTAAGAGCAAAAGCTAGGAACAGGCATTTCACAGATGAGGAGCCACACAAACAGCACAGAAGCATCATAAGGATGCAGTCAACCTTATCCATAATCAGGAAATGTAAGTTAGAACCATAGTGAGCCCCTGTTTCAAGGCCACCCTGTGGGCGGAAGGTGAGCCTACGGGTGCCAGCCATTGGGGATGAGCACTGTGAACTCACACTGGCTGATGGTGGGCGTGGGGATTGGCCCAGCGGCTTGGGCAGTGCCTACCTGAATGCACGGATGCCCTGTGGCACAGCAGTCTGACTCAGGTGTGTCCCTTCAGCGCGCTCTAGCACCTGTGCGCGGGTGATGTGAGTGAGTGTGCACAGCAGCTCTGTTCATAATTGTAGAGTGAAAGCCAGAAAAACCCCAACGCAAATGCAAATCAGCGATAGAATGGATGTGTGACTCCGGGTGTGTTTGTATCGTGACCTAGTGTGCAGCAGTGAAAGTATATGACCTGCAGCTCCAGGAGCATGGACGAGTCTCGAAAACAACATTGACTGAAAGAAACAAGTCACCAAAAATGCACGTGCTGTGATTCCTTTAGAGGAAGTTCAAAACCAGACAAAACTGAGCACTTTCTTTCAGAATCCCTGCTGGGGTAATCATACAACTATTTTTTTTAAAAAAAGGACAAGGGAACGGTGATGTCAGAATTGAGGAGGGTGGTAACCCCCAGGGTGGCGGAAGGTGATAATATGATCAGGGAAGAAGCTACGGGGCTTCTAAGTGGGGTGGCCACGTGGGTGTTTGGTTATTCTTTGAACTACGCGTAATAGGTTTTACAACTTTTGTGCGTATTTTTCAGTTTTTTCAAGTGACAGCAAAATTAGTTGTGGATACATCTGCCCTCAAGAGGCCTGTGCTCTAGTTGGGGAACCAAGAGACAAGGGAAACAGCTGAACGGAATACACAGTGGTGCAGGAAGGGCCATGTGGGTAAGACAGACAAGAACTCGGGGGGCTCGGTGCAGTGGCCGATGAAGGGAGGGAAGAGGCGCAGGGCACCCCTTCATCCCAGGCCTTGTGTGTCTCTGGCACTTATCAGTGATCACTGGCATTGAATGGGGGGTTGAGCTGGTCTTGGGAGGACAGACAGGATTTCAGTGCCGACAGCAAGACCAATGCAGACTGTGTGTGAAAGAAGAGCTCTCTCTATGAAAAAACCTTAACGAAAATAAAGTCCACAGCCCTGGAGCCTTATTGAAAAGCTGGACAGTGCCAGTTGTGGATGAGGATGGGGAGGACTCCCTCAGGCCTGCCCCACTCGGGGGAAGATCATAGGAATCTCTGAGGCTGTTTCTGGCTCCTTCGAACACTAGAAGCTTTTGGATTAAGGGATGTGCAGGATTTGCAGCTTGTTTCTGTACTGTCCTAAAAACGAGGCTGACTGTCTCTTTCTGTCCTTCTATCCATTGATCCATCTTAATTTCCTATTGTTGCTGTACAAATTACCACAAACTTAGTGGTTTAAAACAGTGCAAATTTATTCTCTCACAGTTCTGGAGGTCAGACGTCTGAGATCAGCCTCAGTGGGCTAAAATCAGGGTGTCAGCAAGCCTGTGTCACTCCTGGAGGCTCCGGGGAGAGTATCTTTCCTGCCTTTGCCAGATGCTAGAGGTGACTGCATTCTAGAGGGTAACCCCTCTCCCCATCCTCAAATCCTGTGGCCTCCTGTCTTTTAATCCTGCCCACTGCCTCCTTGACCTCCACTCCTTGATCACATCTCCTCCGACTCTGACCTGCCTCCCTCCCCCAAGGACACGTGTGATCACAGGGGCCCACCCGGATCATCCAGGATCATCTCCTGGTTTCAAGGTCCTTAGCTTAATCACATATGCAAAGTCCTCTTTGCCACGTAAGGTGGGGCATTCATGAGGTAGAGGTGTGAGGATCAGGACGGAGGCCATCTCCCAGGGCCATTGTTCAGCCCACCAGGCTTGCTGCCTTTGTTTGGTGGTGCTTTAACTGTCTTCCCATCATGCTTGCTTCGTTTTCCTTGAAAACATTGTGGCCAGTCTGTCTGATGTCCTTTTACCCTCAGGCCTCATGCGTTTAGATAACTTGGTGATGTCAGTGTTTGAGCCAAGACTTCTCCCCCAGAACTCTTGATTCGTGAAGGTTTTGCATGAGGTTTGCCTGCCCTCATCCCTGCTAGGTTGAGCCCGCTAAACTCTGGGTCAGGAGAATGTTACGGGTCACAGCGGTGCTTTGTTTATTTATTTTATTATCTCTACACCCAACGTGGGGCTCGAACTCACGATGCACGACGCCGAGATCAAGAGTCGCACATTCTGCAGACTGAGCCAGGAGGGCACCCCCATAGCCGTGCTTTGAAGAGGTGACTTTTCTCCTTGCAGTTTTGACCATAATTTTCCCGTGACACTTTTAGACTTCCAGTATTACCTTTAGGGTTTGTTTGTTGTTTCCCACAGGATTTGTTTTAGGACTCTTTGGGAGCAGTTTTAGGTTTACCGTAAAATTGAGACAAAGGTACAGAGATGGCCCGTATACCCCCAGCTCCCACGCACACGGAGCATCCCCCCACTGTCAGCGTCACTCACCAGAATGGTACCTTTTTTTTTTTTTTAAATCAAGGACGAACCTATATGGACCCATCGTCATCACCCAAAGTTTGTAGTTTACCTAGGATGTGTTCAATGCATTAGCCCTGATGAATATTGCCCTGTAGAAGTAGAAAGTGCCTAACAGACCATAGGGAGTTGCTCTCTTCCTATTTTGGGGACAGCTCTGACTCTTTCCCTCCACCTGTTTTTCTCCTATTTTGGTGAAAAATGATGATTGAGTTTTCTGTAGAGGCAAGAAAACAAAGCTTTATAATAACTTTTACAAGCAGATTGGATAGGGGCCAGAAGTTTACTGTGTTTCAGTGTTGCTTTATAAAGGATTTCTCTAAGTTTTAGGCTAATACCTGTCTGCAGAAAAATGAACTAGTCAAACCCTCATAGCAAGTTAAATGCAGCTAGGTATCTTGGTAGGCTTCTGGACTTAAATGTGTAATAAACTCCTTTGAACTTGGTTTCCGTGAGACTTCCTAGATCCTAATGGCTTTGGGGGAAGTCTTGATCTGTTCTTTCATTAGGAAGACATTATTTTCCATCATGTACTCAAGGGTGGGGAGAGGACTGAGAGGTTGCCAGGAATGTCTAATGTCCTGTTATTTTCCATTTACGGTCGGTCCATCAGGGTATGAGCGAAAGTAGGAAAACGTCTGGTGTGTCTGAGAAGCAGCGTGGAGTCATCACAAAGCCATGCGCTCTCCGTTCAGCCTTGCCTTGTCCCCATCTGGAAGGACGAGGGTCCCGGACCCCTCTCTCCCTGCACAGCCGCCCCCCACCGCTGCCAGCCGCCTTTTACAACAAACCCGATTGGCTCCCTCCTTTGGCAGAAGGGACTTAGAGAGTCAGTCCGCACGCTTCTGTTTGTCATAAAGACCTTTTACAGTCTGGCCTTCCCTTCCAGCCCCCTAGCTACCCCTGGGTGCACTTCCTGTGCTCTGAGCCGGTTGAGTTTGTCAGCGTTTCCTGGCAGGCCGAACCTTTTGCAGTGAGGTGCCCTTGCTTCCCCTCTGCCCAGGAGGGCCTTATGCCCTGCAGCAGTACCCTCGCCACTTTGCACGGAGTTGCTCTGTTTATCTTGGTGAATTCCGTGCGCACAGCAACGCAGGGACTCCTGGCTTACTGGGGAAGGGTCCTCAGTGTCTGACACTTAGCTGTTCGTTGCTGTTTTAGTAGTTTGGTTTTCCAGGTGGACTTGCCTACGCAGTGACCATGCGTGTTTAGACTTCTTGGCGGTATTGTTTATTGTTCCTAAATAAGTTGGTGTTTGAATGTCTCAGTCTTCTGTGAGTTTGGTGGCTGTGAGTCAGGTCTCCATCTTGAGCTGTGTCTGGGGAATGATGAGATGGCATGCTGTCGCTCAAGGCTGTAGGCCAGGCCTAGAACGCTGTCAGCCCTCTGATTCTCTGTGATTGAAAACAAATGTAGCCATGACAGTATATGTTTAAGGTGCTTGCCTGTGGTGGAACTGTGATGTTAAATGTCGCCCTGGTACCCCTGTGACAGGACGGCGGAGGGGAGTGTGATGGGCAGAGCCAGGAAGCCAGGCCATGCCAGGTCCAAGGGCCTTGAAACCGCTGTTCTCAGAGCATCTCTGAAGTTGGTGCATCTTTCTGATGCACCTGAGCAGGAGGTTGCTGGTGGGTTTTACATATGCGGTTTTTCTGTCTGTAGAGGATCGGGAGAGGTTGGTGGTCCCCCTTGCGAGCTGGTGAACGAGAAAGTGCAGGATGAGAGCTGACCTAGAGACCGGGTCGTGCTGAGCTCCTGCTTTGGGCCAAGGCCCGTGGAAGGGGCTAGAAGAACAGAGAGGAATAAGATTTGGCCTCAGCCGTGGAGCAACTCAGCCTGCAGGGGGTCTTCTAAAACCGAGTCTAGGGTGGAAAGAAGGGGAAAGGTGTGCCAGAGGTTCTTTTCCTTTGCGCATTCTGAAAGTGCTGGCCCCACTCACGGGCTGGAAGGGGCTGCTCCGAATACCGCAGGACACTTCTTCCCGCCGCCTCTGCCAGCTGATTAGGCAAGTGCTGGATGCCGGGGCTCAGCGGCCGGCGGAATCTGCCAGGAATGTGGGATCGAGGTGCCAGGCCGCAGTAGTGGGGAAGCTCAGGGGCTCTGCAGGTGGAGTGCCGGAAGGCGGCTTGCAGGGAGAGGGCTGAGGCCCGCGGCGAGCCCAGGCAGGCATCGGGGAGTGAGAGTGGCCCGGCCTGCTCCCTTCCCTGCCCGCCTGCTCTGGGGCTTTGTGTCCTGAGCTCCCAGTGTCTGTGCAGAGCGCCACCTCTCTCCCAGCTATTGTAACTGGTTTTGTTCCGTTTAACGAAATGTTCCTTAAGAAAGAAGGCCCAGGGAAAAGCGGGCACACTGCAGCTGGGTCTGTCTGCAGACGCTGTTGGTCCCTCCTTTTTCTGAGATGAGGAAATGCTCTGCCGTCCGCACAGGGGATTCGTGGCGTAAGAATTTGTGTTTCCTTAATTTTGAAGAACTTTGGTCTTACGTTTATATAAAGTTTTCCCAGCTGAGCTGTGAGGGCAAAAGAAAGGAGTTTATTTCATGCTGTTTTTTGTTTGCAGGTTGGCCTTGAGACAGCAGCATTTTCCTGAAGACCCAGAACCGGCTGAGAGAAGGTGAGAGAAAAGCAAGGTAGTTAAGGACCACAGCAGAAAAATCGGGAATCTCCTCTGTAGTCGGGCCCCTGTCGATAGTTTTTCCTTCACCAATGTTCAAATTCTTGGAAAAAGTGGTGTTTGAGGGGAGAAGAAGTTCCCTTTACACAGCTTCGCATTAGTCTGAGACCATTTCATGAGCCATATCTGAGCTACTCCTTTTTAGCTAGAACCTTGTTGCAGACCCTGGGTGCAGTTAATTTTCCCACAAGTATTGCTTTGGTGACAACCCAGTAGATCTTGATACATAGGATATAAATTTTCATAGAAAACAGTGTTTCAGTATCTCAGATCTACACCCACCTGTTATTTTTTTTTTTTAAGATTTATTTATTTACTTACTTATTTGAGAGAGAAAGAGACAGAGAGGGAGAGAGCTGGAGCAGGGGGGAGAATCAGGCTCCCCGCTGAGCAGGGAGCCCGATGCGGGACTCGATCCCAGGACCCTGGGATCATGACCTGAGCTGAAGGCAGATGCTTAACCGACTGAGCCACCCAGGCACCCCCACCCGCCTGTTATTAGGAGAATAGATTTAATATTCCAAGAATCCAGATTTTTTTGTTGTAGTTTTGTTATTCCTAATTTTATTACATTGTGTTGGAAAAATACTAGTACCTACAAATACTATTGTTTTGCATTTACTTTCCTTGTGGCTTCGTATTAGATTAGTTATGACAGAAGGCACGTATATGCTTTTAAGAAATTACTTCAGGAACTCCCCAAAGTGAAGGTTTAACATGGGATTTCGTTTTTATGTTCTTTCCTATGAGAAATTACTGTTTCATTCCTTTGTTTGGGAGTCTTGCCGTCATGATTATTGAGGGCCACAGCCATGGCAAACACGGTGGTGGCCCGCCAGATCAGGGGCATGCGCAGTCCACCAGCTACCTCCGCAGGGACCTGGCTGTGTCCTGAGCTGCAGAACAAGGGCCCTTGAGAAGGGTGACGCGACACTCCCTCGTCTCTAGCATCTAGAAGCTTGGAGGGGCATTCCTGCACCGCAGGAAGAGAATGGACATATTTGAGACAGATGATCCTCACTGTGAATGTATTTCCAAGGATCTAGGAGCAACCCTCAGAGTGTTGTTGCCTTCTGAATGGCAGATTGATCAGGACTAGAAGGGCCTCTTCAGTCCAAACTTCGTTGATCTTGACACTTCAGATTTCAGAAAATCTCAGCTAGTGTGGTCCTTGAAGAAAAATTACCCCAAAGGAGCATTTCATTGTTCTTATATTATTTAAGGATTTGGCTGTGGAGTTAATACAGTTTACAGTTTTCTTTTCACGATCAGTTTTGGCATTCTTGTTGTGGGAGGTGCGTCTCTATGAACAGAACCCCAGGATATAGCACTTGCCAACAGGATATGAGATGGCCCAACTTCAGTTGTTTTCTCTGCCATTTGGGGAAAACATTTCTTTAACGTAATGCCACGTCCACGCAATTAGTTAATACGGTAGCCGTGTACAGCGTCCTGCCTGAGCGACTGTGTCCTTGTTGCGGGGCATTTGGGAATCCTGCGGCCTGCTCCTCTCTGCAGTTTTCTGTCCTATTTCCTTGTATCCTTTGTTGGTTTGTAATTTGGATTACATGTTCATATATGTATCAGTATATATATATATATTCACATACCTATCTCTCTCTATATTCAACAGGTTTTCCATTATTTTATGCCTTTTATCACAGGATGCTGCCACTCTTAGAATGTGTTCCATTTCAGTGGCTAATTGGTTTTTCTCCTGCTTTGCTCGTTTTCACTCTGCAGAACTTGATTGGGCTCAGATTACACTGCAGTGGAGCATTCACTCATTCTTCCTTAAGCTTATGCCTATTTTTGCTACTATCATTGGGAATTCTCTTAGTTTCACGAATTTTTTTTTTTTTTTCCATTTTAACAGGACTTCGAAAGACAGGCCATTCCCAGAAGTGTTATATATATATTTTGGAATAAAGTCATCTTTTCTTTTCTGTAATAGATTCTATATCCTTGTGTTTGTGCACATCAGAGCTTGCCGTAATTTAATTGCAGGCTCTTGTGATCCCTTCCATATCTTGTCCCTCGCAGACAGCACACAGTTGGACCCAGCCTCCGCGGTTCCCAGGCCTCGTCTAGGACCAAGTTCATCAGCCTTGGTGGCGCCTGGCCTTTGCCTCTGCAGGGTCGTCTCGCACCACAGAGACCCACAAAGCAGTTCATATGGCATTTAAAGTAGTTTTGTTAAGTGTCCTTCTGTTTTCCTAGGTGCAATTGTTTAACTCATCTTTGAATCCTTAGCATCTGTCACGGTCCATGGAACGTAGTAGGTGCTTTGGAAATGCTTGCCGTGTGGATACTTATAGGAGTCGTACTAGACTCTTCCCTTAGATGTAAGGCGCAGGGCAGAGTTAGGGGTGCCCACGACGGCAGTAAGACGGAGGAGTGCTTGCTCTCTTGTTTAAGAAAACCAATTCCTTAAGCTTGGGGATTATCCCTTTGTAAATAAGCATTTATGCATATTATGTATACATAATACAATTTATGGGAAAGTTTATTACAGCTTAGTTTTGTCTCAAACGGATTGTAAGCTCTTTTTGGCCAAGGTGGTATCTTAAGACCGCCGCTGTTCCTTCTACTTTGTCTCTGTGTGGGTGGTAGGCCCTCTGTGCTGGCTGATGATGAAGAAAGCAGAGAAGTAAACACACCTCTCAGCTGTTACATGAATTAAAAGTCTGTGTCTGTCACTGTGCTGGGCGAGGAGCTTTTTTAGGGCGCAGAGCATATTGTGTTTATCTCTGTATCCACAACATGCAGCACAGTGCCTGAATTTCAGTAGGAATTTGATAGCTCTTGGTAGTTACATTGACTAATCTCCTTGGAAGAAAAGGACTTCATAAGCTGCAGATGTTAACGAGATTATACATTGAGTGGATCCATGGGTTACATGCATTTGAAGCGTTACTGTTATTTGAGTGCATAATTGATAAGCTCTGACATCCTTAGATGTCTTTCTTCATTCCCACTCTGCATGTTCCTTTAACGTAATTAAGCAAAGAACACCTCTCTCTTTCCCCTTCCCTGCAGGCTGCCATGGCTGCCGTTGACAGCTTCTACCTCTTGTATAGGGAGATCGCCAGGTCATGCAATTGCTACATGGAAGCTCTGGCCTTGGTCGGAGCCTGGTACACAGCCAGGAAGAGCATCACTGTCATCTGTGACTTCTACAGCCTGGTCAGACTGCATTTCATCCCGCGCCTGGTGAGCAGAGCAGATCTGATCAAGCAGTATGGAAGATGGGCAGTCGTGAGTGGTAAGAGAGGAGATTTCAGTCCTTGCCTGATTTCAAAACAGTATTATCTCTTCTGTGTAAGCTGTGTTTTCAGTGGGGTGCCTTATTCGAGGAGCCATTGAATTCACTGTGATGTGTTCACGGGAACACAGTTCTGTTGTGATTCTGTCCACATTTTCTTAGTGCCCTCCTCTTGGAACGATTTTTGCCCTTCTTATTCTGTCCTCCTGTTCCCGGTCCTGCCTCAGCCCACCTTCCCACCTCTTGTTTTTCCTTTCGCTCCCTTTTGAGATTGTCCTTAGAAATTGTCACCAGTGTCAGTTCCCTTATTTTAAATTTCATTTTGATTTATCATTGTTTCCCAGGAAAGTACCTCCCTGGCACTTGTTCAAGCCAGATATAAGTTTGAAAACCGTTTCCTGCCGTATCTCACTACCAGCTCGGTGAACGTGAGACTGCCCTTCCTCTACTTGTCAGGGGGTCTGGAAGAGTGTTTGACTAAGGTGTCGTTCATCTTTGGATTCGACATTGTACTCGACATAGTGATCAGTATGAGAACTGGGTTTATTTCTAGTGTGCACCCTTCTCAGCTTAAACCCAGAAATGGGGTATTTAAGGTTTGCTCTGAAGGTCACACCGTGAAACGAGCGTGCTCACATTCCCTGGCCTGTATTGTAGGTGCGACCGATGGGATCGGCAGAGCGTATGCAGAAGAGCTAGCAAGCCGTGGTCTCAGTATCGTCCTGATTAGCCGCAATCAGGACAAGCTGCAGATGGTCGCTAAAGACATAGCTGACGCCTACAGAGTGGAAACCGAAGTGATAGTTGCGGACTTCAGCAACGGCCGTGAGATCTACGACCCGATTCGAGAAGCCTTGAAGGACAAAGACATTGGCATCTTGGTGAATAACGTAGGCGTGTTTTATCCCTACCCCCAGTATTTTACTCAGGTCTCCGAGGACAAACTCTGGGACATCATAAATGTAAACATTGCTGCGGCTAGTTTGATGGTCCATATAGTGTTACCAGGGATGCTGGAGAGAAAGAAGGGTGCTGTTGTCACTATCTCATCCGGCTCCTGCTGCAAGCCCACTCCCCAGCTGGCTGCGTATTCTGCTTCTAAGGTAATGTATTCCTGATTAGGACGGCAAAGTCATAAAGCAAGAGGACATTTATTATGTGGTTTGGTCCAGTTTGTTGAGCTCTTTGTCCCCAGCTCGTGTTAACTTATGCTGTACTTTTTCCTGAAATGGTAATAAGCCTGTTTTCTTCTGAATTTTCTTCCAAGTACCCCCTCCCCCCCCCGCCCGTTAAGTCTTTACCCTTGTTCTGTTTTAACAGGCTTATTTAGACCACTTCAGCAGAGCACTGCAGTATGAATATGCTTCTAAAGGAATCTTTGTACAGAGTCTCATCCCATTCTACGTGGCCACCAACGTGACCACACCTGGCAGCTTTCTGCACAAGTGTTCGTGGTTGGTGCCTTCACCGAAAGTGTATGCACATCATGCTGTTTCTACCCTTGGCATTTCAAAAAGGACCACGGGATACTGGTCCCATTCTATCCAGGTAACAGTAGGCGCTCAACTCTTGTAATTAGGTTAATGCATCCTAAACCTTTCTAAATGATACATGGCAATCCGATTGAAACCTACTGCTGAAACGTGAGAATTGCACATTCTGATTCTTAAACCTGACACTCGTAGTGGTTCTGGTTAAGTCCCTAAATTCTCTTCTGTGCAATTCTTACTGATAGTTTAATCTGTGTGGCACCTAAGAGATGAAGTATGCTGCTTTACTATAGGAAATGGCGGGAGTATAAAATACTCAGTATTCATGGGGACTCTGCATAAAGATTATTAAATATGCCATCACCACATAAATAGATAAGAAAATCAACATTAGTTCTTACTTTTATTGAAAGATTTGGCTAAAAGTTTCTTTAATCAGAAGGAGTTTTATTTATTCAATCCTCTGTCAATTTTTAACCCATAAGGAGTTTCCTGGAGGAAGTTTGATGTGTCAAACATACTTTATAAAGCAATATCTGTGCTTATCCCGGTCAGTCTTCCATGTTAGGGCCTGAGTAAGAGTGATAGCTTGTGTTGGCTGTAGGGTCTTGGAAGTGCTCAGTGCCTTGGATGAAGACAGTTTTGGGAGCCTTTTAGGGAGCTGTGGATTGCAGTGAGTAGGTGAGTGTGGGGAGGGCCATGGCAACCTCCCACTCCACAAATAAGGCTGTGCGGGCACGGCAGCAGGTGGATTTGGCCGGAGGAAGCCGTTGTATTTGTTATTCCATTTCTGGCAGCAGAGATGTGGCTGGGAGTAAGTGCTGGTGGGAAGGGGTGTGTGGAGAAGAGCAGCCTGAAGATGGGGGGGGGGGGAGAAGGCATGGTTCCCGGCAGTGGGGGCCGGACCTAGAGTGCAGTGGAGGGGACGAGCAGGGGCTGCTGACTGCTGGCTCCTGTGAGTGGGGGCTTGCGGAGTGGGGAGGTTTGAAGTGAGAGTGTCGGGGGCGGAGAGCTGGGCACTGCTCCTGTGTGAGGGACCCTTGTGGGAGCCCCTGCCGGGATGGCTTCTACAGTGATTTCACAGCCTTTTACTGGTCATTGCTAAGTCTGCATAAACAGTTCTTTTTGATGAGCGTGCACAGAGGTTAGGGCGGAGGTGTCCTTGCTCCTCGTCTGGCCCAGCCCTTACGGATGTCTGCAGGACATTTCTGCACAGGAGCTGTTTGGGAACTGGCCTCTGTTGCCTTCTTGGCATTCATGTAACCAGATGATGGTGTCTTCTTTATGCTGTGCTAGTTGTCTTAACGATTTGCAAGCAGAAAATAGAAAAAAATGATTTGAACTTAAAACAGCTATAAAGGAGTCAAATGTCTTGGCTTTGTTAACTAGTTATCAGTGTTGATTTGGGAGCCTTTCTTCTCGTTTTCAGAAGTGCACGAGGCAGGGTTGTCAGCTTCGGAACACAGAGTAAGGCGGAAAAGCTTGTAGCCTTCTGTTTGGGTTACTTGAGGTGAAGGCCAGAAGCACGTGGGTATGTATTAGGTTGAAAAAGCCATTAACTTGACAACTTGAGCAGTAAGTGTCTTGCTTATTACTCTGGGGGCTGTGTTCCTGGTGTAGGAAGATAGAAAAAGCCACAGGGACTGGCAAGCGGGTGGGGGCATCTCAGCTCTCTGGATGGGCCTGCAGTCTGCTCTCAATTTCTACCCACTTTTGGCATATTTGTTTCCACGTAGTGCGTGTGTGTTGCTATTGGAAAAAGAAGACGTGGCATTTAGAGGAGAGGGGAGCTGGTTGGCCTTGAGAAGGCTCTGGGGCTGCATATTGAGATGTGGGTGAGGGTCCAGGGGAGGCAGGCCAGCAGCTGTTTCAGAGGTCAGGGCCCCCCTGCCTAGCCTGAGTTCCCACGCCCGCTGCCAGCCAGGAAGGGAACTGGGAACCACACACCTTCACTGCAGCTTTGTTTCTACCTTTGGAATAACTCTGGCTTGAGGATGCAGCCCAAGTTCTTTGGGATCTTTTCCTTCCTTTCCATCCCCATTTCTTACCTAGGTCCTAACCATTCCAGTCTCTGGGAAATAATGGCGTCGGCATTTTCATTGCCAATGCAGATTTCCAGCCAGCTGTACGTGGGCATTTGCCATTGGCTTCCTCCTCTGGCTCTGGCTCCCCACAGGGGCTGTCAGTTACTGTTGGCTTTTGTCGCAGGGGAGGACAGCTCCTTTCCTAGGCCTAGACAGGTGGGTCAGGTCTCTGAACATGCACAGAGCCTTCCAGAGCCAAGATCCAGTCCTCCCTCCGCTCCCCGCTCTCCTCCTCTAAACACGTAGATGAGTCACCCCTTTAGTTTCTAATCTATCAGTACACAGAGGATGCAGTTCTCTCCTCTTCCATTAGCTCTTTCCATCCTGCTCCCCAGGGTGCTAAGACCCATTAGGATAAGTCAGAAATGGTGCCCCCGTGAGGGCTCTACACATAGCATCGTAAGAAACTGGCAAGGTGCATCCTGCTGCTGGTCCCCCGTGATAGACAGCGGCCGTATTGAATGGAAATTAAAAACAAACGGATTTCTAGGTGTTGATCCCTTCTCCATTAAATAAATGCTGAAAAAATGCATAGCAGTCCTCCTCTTATCAGCGGGGATATGTTCCAAGGCGCCCAGCGGACGCCCGAAGCCACAGATAGGGCCGAGCCCTGTGCAGACCGTGTTTTTTCCTGTCTGTGCGTGCATGCCTGTGACGACGTTACTGTATAAAGTAGGCACAGTGAGATGCTAACAACAATGACTAATAATAAACTAGAACAATTTTAACAATATCCTATAATAAAAGTTACGTGAAGGTGGTCTCTCCAAAAGTACCTGTACGGTACGCAGCATTCCTGTTGTGCTGACATGACATGATAAATTGCCTGTGTGAGGAGAGGGAGTGAGGGGACGGCGCGTTAGGCTGCTGTTGACAGGGCGGTAAGTCAGGAGGATCATCTGCTTCTGGACCGCGGTTGACCTTGACCATGGGTAACTGAAAGCATGGAAAGCAAAACCAGGACAGTGGGGGCACCGCTGTTCTTGGAAGAGGGGGTCCAGTTCTGTAGTCTGTCCCAGGTGCCTACGTGTTTGAGCGGATACCTACTTCCAGGGTCCTCCTAAGGGACCTGAAGCTGACTTCTTTTATCTCCTTATGTTTGGAATCTTTCGCTTTAAAACAGTAGCTCCAAGGAGGAGTATCCCAGTATTTTATCCACAAAATCCTGGCTCTTTAAAGAGGTCCAGAGAGACCTTAGTTGTGTCCCCAGAAAGTTTCCCATGGCTCCTGGGCAAATACGGGGCTCCTGTCCCTGAGGTGGCGAGGTGGAGCTTCTCTGGGACCTGCAATGGGCCGCTGCGGCTGTCCCTGATACTGGGACCCCTCCTGTTCCGTGCGGCTTCCCTGGGTCTGGGGTGACCTCTGTTACTTTATTTCTGTTCAAGGCTAGAATTTTAGCACTTGCCAGTGGCCTGTTCATCTCCCTTCCTTTTTTTTAAAAGTAAGCTCTAGGGGCACCTGGGTGGCTCAGTCATTGAGCGTCTGCCTTCGGCTCAGGTCATGATCCCAGGGTCCTGGGATCGAGCCCCGCATCGGGCTCCCTGCTCTGCAGGGAAGCCTGCTTCTCCCTCTCCCACTCACCCTGCTTGTGTTCCCTCTCTCGCTGTCTCTCTCTCTCTGTCAAATAAATAAATAAATAAAATCTTTAAAAAAAAAATAAAAGTAAGCTCTATGCCCATGATGGGCTTGAACTCACAACCCTGGGATCAAGTGTTGTATGCTCCACCGACTGAGACGGGCCTCCCATTCATCTCCCTTCCTTACCATACAGTTAGAACTTGTGCTCAGCTCAGTCTTGGACAAATGCATCCGCACAGTGCAGGGTTTCTCCCCATCAGCACTGTTGGCATTTGGTGTTGGATAATCCCTTGTGGGGAGGCTGTCCTGGGCACTGTAGACTGTTCAGCAGCATCCCTGACTTCTACCCACTGGCTGCCGGTAGCAACAGCACCCCAGGTGTGACGACCAGGAAGGTTTCTGGACATTGCCATATATCTCTCGTTTCATTGCACCCCAGCCTGCCCCTCACACAGTACTAATCACGGATGCATTTATCCATTTCAGCTGCCCTTTATTCCTGGAGTGGTTTTGTCATTCTTAACCAAATGAATGTGTTATTGATACCAGGTTAAGTAAGAATGGGATTGTATTACTGCGTGTGAGTCTGTCCAGCCTCATTAGAGAAGGGGTGGGCAGGCAGTGGTCATGTGTGTTGTATTCCCAGGGAGTCTAGCGTAGGTTCTTATGCAAAAATAGGTGCTTGGGTACAAGAGCACCTAAGGGCTTTTTCTTTCTTTTTTTTTTTTTTTTTTTAAAGATTTTATTCATCCATTTGACAGAGCGAGATAGCACAAGCAGGGGGAACAGTAGAGGGAGAGGGGGAGAAGCAGGCTCCCCGCCGAGCAGGGAGCCCAATGCGGGGCTCGATCCCAGGACCCTGAGATCATGACCTGAGCCGAAGGCAGATGCCCAACCATCTGAGCCATCCAGGCGCCCCTTTTTCTTTTTTTTTTGTATTTACTTTGGTGATGTTTGTTGTATTAAGTCATATACTGACACTTAAGGGTCTGTGCTTTGGGTTCTAACCTTCTAACCTTTTTCTCTTTCATTTTTAGTTTCTTTTTGCACAGTATATGCCTGAATGGCTCTGGGTGTGGGGAGCAAATGTTCTCAATCGTTCTTTACGTAAGGAGGCCTTATCCTGCAAAGCATGAAACTGCATGATGGTTTGGGAAGTTTTGCCACCTCCTGGGAACCTGCAGTATTCTGACGTTTGGAAGGACACATTTAATTTATCTTCTGTATTTTCTTTTATTACTGGTTTTATTACTGGTTGATTTAGCATACTGTTGACTCATCATTTGCAAAGCACACATAATACTTTTAGAAAATGCTGTGGAAAAACCACAAGGGCCGCATCATGTGGATGGCACAGAGCACACAGTGACTGAGGCACAAGAACCTATTGAGGGAACCTAAATTGTAATGCTTCTCTTTTTTTTTCTCGAAGCTGTCTCACAGCCGTGTGATTTATGTTGTTCTAGGAGCTATAGCAATCTGATATTAAAATATAATGACTTGTCAGCTCTCGTAGTTTCCAATGTTGTTTTTTAAGGGAAATCATTTCAGTACATGAATTATAGTATTGGTTTTCAAATGTTCATCAGGAAAGACTTTGAAAGTGTTATAAGATCGCTGGTGTAATTAGCAGTAGAAATCCGTGTGTATCCTATTGTATAGCTCTGTTTGACTCTGTGTATGAAAATGCTGCTCTTCAAGCGATATTTCACTAGAGAACCATCTGTGTATATATGTTGTGTACATTCGGGCAACTTTATTTATGGGTAAGTTACTTTAAAAAAGATGTCTTGCTAAGGTGGCTTAACGTGGAAACTTAACGGGGTCTTAAAATTCTAGGTTACTCCTTTTCACACTAAACAAGCCTACCCAATTTTGTGCTATAGGTTTGCCATGTATAATATCATACATTATGTTGGTGGTTGTTTTTTTTTTTATCTGTGGAACTGATTCATTCTTTCTTAGATTTGAACCTATAATGGTTGACCCTCAGTTATCTCTTGATTTATAATTATTGTGGATAAGTAGTGATTTCTCAGCCTATGACCCATTTTATAACTGAAATTTAGCCCTTTAGAGCTTGTTATATCTGGTTTTCATACACTTTTCTATGTAATATTCTCTTATAGTAGCATTATTGGAGTAAACATCAATTACTTATGGAATAGTGGTTAAAATACAGACAAATTATGTGTGTGATATATAGTAATGTGTTAAAATAAGTTAGAAGCTCATTCTTGGTTTGTGTAACAAATTTACGCATTACAGTGAATGCTTTTGTTGGCGTGACGATCATTGTGCGCAACCCCCCGTGATAGGGGTTAGCTTTGACA
The DNA here is from genome assembly GCF_004348235.1 of Phoca vitulina. NCBI lineage: Eukaryota > Metazoa > Chordata > Mammalia > Carnivora > Phocidae > Phoca > Phoca vitulina. The sequence continues at coordinate 4,565,915 of NW_022589759.1, forward strand.
CCTACTGTGAAATAAATGTTTTTTGGCTCGGATCTTATAAAGCCAGACATTTTTGGGGACCACTCTCTAGTGCTTCAGCAACTGTAAATCACTATATGAATGTGACAATATATGCAAGTTAAGAATTTGGAGTTTATTACTGTGACTGATGCAGAAACTAGTAAATTGGCTGAAATCAGGACTTGTATGGAGTTGTTTTCATCTGAGATGGTATCCCCTTAGGAGTTAGGCCTGGCCATGCCTTTATGGCGCACCCACAGTTTTGTCAGTGCTGTTGCCTCAGTATTTCCAGATCGGACTTGGACTCGGAAGATCAGTGGTTGAGTTCAGAAGCTCTTCCATGTATAGACCAGGCCTTCATTACACCAAAGAAGACCTTCAGATATGAAAACTTGCTAGCGGTGTTACACAGCACGGAAGGTGTTGATGGAGTCTGCTTGGAGGCCTTCATTTTGTCACATTTGGCTATTTTCCCTCACCTAACAATTAACTTACGGTCATTAAGACTAGAGAAAATTTGACTTCCTGCCACATCAACCTGAATTTTATTGACATGTAGTAAGAAGCAGCAACTGTATGTAAAAGCACCATATCTCTATCTCAGGAGTTACGTGGCACAGCAGTGTTTCTATTTATAGGTTACGGACTGCGTCACTGCCAAATGATGAGAAAAAGTAAATCACGTCAGTGATATTTGCAAATTCTCTACTTAGCAGGACCTGTGTAAGTAAGCTGACGGGTGCAAAGCTAGTGAAAGATCAAAACCAAGAATCTTCCTTAGGTTTCCCCTTTGATAAAATACTTTTTCCCAGAGCTCATTTGAGAATCATCATTGGGCCGCTGTAGATGGGGTTTCTTACTAAGAATGTGGAAAATTAAGAACCTTTGAAACAACCTGTAAACTGAAAATTTAACAGTAAAAACTGCTTCTGCTTCCTGTGGGAGAGGTTTTGCTCCATGTATTTGTATTTGGAATGAGAGATCTTTTTCCCCATAGAAACAATTACTTTAAAATTAATTTAATCTATGAACACTTATGGTACTAATTCCTTAAAAGCTGGTAATTCAGCAAGAAAATTGTGCATAACCATGTGTCTATTAAGTCTTTTGAAATAGACTAAGTAGATTTCTTGATCTCATTCTCCTGATAGGTTGAGTAAATAGTTGAAGGTAGATTTTGATCGACTTTGGCAACATGGAGATCACTGCTGGTTTTGCCATGAGCCATTTTTGTCGCATGGTGGGGATGAAAGGTAGATTGTAGTGGGTTCAAAAGAGTGGAAAGAGAAAGGGAGACAGCAAGGAGAGAGCGCTTTTGAGGAGTCTCGCTCTGTTTTAATGTCAGTTACTCAAAATCTTACCACATTTGGGAACCAGGGGGTTTAGGTGGTGTCGTCTCAGTCTTGACATCGTGTGCCCTCCTAAACCAAGTCCAGTCTGTTTGTGTGTCTGTCTCACTGCTGGCTCGGCTGTTACTCTTTAAAATAGTATTCAGTTTGAATAAAGATATACCTTCCCGTGGAATTTGCAAATTCCTTATTATACACATGAAGCATGAAGTTATTCTAGAACCTGGAGTGGTGGAAAACCGACAGACCAGGATCCTGTGGCTCTCATCCTTTCTTGGTAGATTTCCAAAACACCTCTCTCATACTCCTCCCCCCTTCAGCTTATAGGGTTCTTGGAACCAGCAGCAGTGCCCGGTTCCCTACTTTGGGGCTTTGCTATCACACGACAAGGATTTTTGCAGCTCACTAGCCTACCTCAGTTACTGACAGTTGGGTTGTGTATTCAATGGCACAGTGACTTCAAGGCCTGTTAAAAGAACCGTGGCCTAGACCAGTTCACCCCACATTAGAACACCACAGTGAAGCTTAAGCTCAAGTGCATTATATGGTGGCAGCAGGCACTGCTTAACTTAGAGGATTTGCGAATGCGAAAGAGTCAAGAATTCTCTGGAAGTTCCTAACATGGATGCGATCTCAGAATGGGGAGAAGAACTTAATCAGGGGTAGGTGGGTCTAGATACTAAGCACCATTGTTTATCGAACATGGTGTTTCATTGAACCCTCATCCTGTGAGATACAAGTACGTCTTTTGGGTAAGGAAGGTGAGGTACACTGAGCCGAGGCACAACTTGCCCCAGATCACAAATCTAGTAGGTGATGGTGTACTAACTTAGTATACTAGACCAGGTTGGTTAAAGAATGATGAAGGGAATACGGAGTGCTGCGCTTTCGTGTCCTGTTGGTGCCCCTCAGCATTATCGTGCTGCTGTGGAAAGTCAAACAAGATAGAAAGTTTTATCTGACTGTATGGCACATCCCTTTTCAAAAGCAATACCAGAACACGTTTCCGTCCTCCACCTGTACCCAGCGCCAAGCGTGGGCCGGTTCCACGCGTGGGCACAAAACAGCCCGCGATCCTAGTACCTAAACCACGCAGGCATTCCGGGGGAGGCCGGCGTTTCAGAGTTGAACGCACCGAGCCTTGTTCGTCAACAAGGGTAACCACTGGGCATCAGTGGTCCCGGCGAAGTGGGGAGCGGAGCGGAGCCGGGGCGGGCGGAGCAAGCGCGGCTGGGGTGGCAGTTTCGCCCGCCAGTGGGGGGGTCCCCGGGCCCGGCCCGGCGGCCGCGTCGGACAAATGGGCAGAGGCTTGCAGAAGTGCGTGCCTGGGGGTGCCGCCCGAGCCTGGCCCCGGATCCGGACCCCGTCGGGCCCCAGGAAGAGGGCGCTGCGCTGGGAGCTCTCGGGCGTTTACGGCAAATGCTGGCCGTTCCGCCAGGATCGTCATCCCTGGGCCCTGGCCCCGCGCGGCCGCTTTCGGGTTCCACGTGCAACCATCCCGAGGGTCCACTGCCCAACCCCCCCACCAGCCCCGCCACCGACCTGGACCCGGAAGGCCCGCCACCCTCTCCTCCCCCCCCCCACCACGGCCGCAAGTGTCGCGAGACCTTTGTCTGTCCGCCCGGCCCGGGCCCGGCGGCCCCCGGCGTCCGGAGCGCGCACGCAGGCCCACGCAGGGGACGCAGGGGACGCACAGCCGGCGGGGCCGGCGCTCCCGGCACTCCCAGCCGTCGGTCTCCCCGCCCCGGTCGCGCAGTCTCGCGAGAGTTGGGGGTAAACAGCCCCGAATGGAGACGCGAAGCGTGTTCGCCGTGGAGGTGCCGTTATCCCGGGACCGCGGGACCCGAGCTTGAGGCGGCAGCCGGTAGGTTAGGCGGAGGCTCGCTCCCACACCCGCCGACCTGTACAGCCGCCCGCGCGCCCGAGGCCCCAAGGGTGGGGGTGTGCGCCGGCGGCGGCCGGGGCCGGGGCCTCCCTGCGCCCCTGGATCCTCCGGGAGCCGCACAGGAGCGTGGGGCGGGGGACAGACGGGAAGACCGGCGGACGGGTTGACGGGCGTTTTCCAGCAGCCGAAACAGCGCGTGCGGCCGTGCTCGGCGGGCTGCGGCTGGGGGGCCCTGCCCGGCCCTTTCTCCGGGCTCACGCGGGGTGCTAGCTTGCTCAGCCTCACCGTTTTCTCCCCGTGAAATAAACTTCAACGGAGTGAAACCGTGTCCCCGGCGCTGGCCCTCAGCTTCCCGGCGCACCCACGGTTCCGGGCCGGCTCCCGTAGGGGCTCCGGGATCACATTTTCAGCGACCTCGGTTCTTTGCTTGTCGCAGTCTGAGCACACTGCTGAATTCCCGATTTTCAGGAGTGCAGTGCAGGAAGCCCGTCGGCAAGGTGGGCCCGAGAGACTCCTGCCTTGCCCTGTCGTGTGTGCGCTACCTGAGACTAGGTCTAAGACTGCTATATTATAGATTATCAGTATCATTTTTATTAAGATGTTTACCCTTTGTTTTGGTGAGAGCTCCTGGGAATGTTGGCCAGTTTGTGCAAATTAAGTTAAATACTTTAGGTTCTGAAGGACACTTCCAAGTGAAATAAAGTAGCATAAGATCTCAGAGCTGAACTCCGTAGAATTTATTTTCCTGTGGCCCTTTAGCCTTAGCTGTGCTAGTAAGCAACCCACCTGTAGGGTCTCAGTTTGCATTTGTATAAGAGCGAGGAGCTTGGAGAACTGATTCTTCCCAACTTTTCTTTTTTATCTGCAGCACACGTTATATATATATATTTTATGTCAGTGCTTTGTTCAGGTAAAATTTACATACCATAAAATTCACCTGTTTTACGTGTACTTATTCAGTGTTTTTTTTTTTTTGGTGCGGTCATCACCAACCCACTTTTAGAACATTTTTGTTACCCCAAAAAGATCCCCAGTGCCCATGTTCAGTCACTACCCATTTCTGACTCCAGCCCCAGGCAACCACTAATCTGCTCTCTGACTCCCCAGACTTGTCTCTTTTGAATATTTCATTGAGGTGGGATCATCTGTGGCCTTTGTGTCTGGGCTTGGCCTCAGTGGGACCCTTGCCCATTCAGCCTCTGCATTGCACTCCCCATGCATCTCTCATATTCAAGAGTTGGTTGTATCCATGAAAAAAGAGAAATTCTAGTTTAGTGCTTGCAGAGTCTTTGCAGCACATGGGGCCCCATGGGATCAAGCTGGATCTCTTCTAGCTAAATTTTTAGCATTCCCTTCAAATTCACGTTTGATTCCGTCTTCTGTCATTCTAGTGGTAGATAGTTACTGCTCTGCCCTACCTACTGCCTCTTTTGTGTGGCAGCCACAGTTAAGTGTCATAAATAGAGTAACAAGCTAGGAGGGGTGAACACTTAGGTAAACTGCACCTGGGTTTCATCTGTGTCCTGTGTGGGGTTTTTAGGGGGAGATTTGCAACTGCCTCTTTGCACCAGGGGAGAGTTGAGATATTGTTTGTATTTCATTGGAAAAACTTGACAACTCCAACCCTTTGTGACTTGAAATATTAATTAAGGTTGGGAGACTAGACCTTGCATTTGGTATTTGGGTGGGGACTTTGGTCTCCGTCAGCATCTTGCCTGAGACAGGCCAAGGAGGTAGTAAAAACAGACACATCGATTTTCCCTTCCCTGTGGCCTAATCAGTTTTGACGTGCTGCAGAGATCTGTTACCTGGATTTACTAATCTTGACGATGTCTTTGCTTAAGGAAATGAGTTTCAAGTAAACTGAGGAAAGTACTGGGTTTGGAGGTGCCTGCCTCGTGCGGCTGGCTAGCTAGCGCTGGATGCCTGAAGGATCAAGAGAATAAGGAGATGGACACAGCACCCGTGAAAGAACAGGCAGTAAAGGACAGTGTAGACAAGCACCTCTTCACTCTGGCATTGTTGACTCTTTGGGCTGAATTACTTGTTTTGTCCCGCTAATGGACAGAATGTGCCAGAAGGAATGGTTCAGTCAGTCTGAAGAATACACCTTTATTTCAAGATAGTGCGGTCTGGCATCGTTTAAATGTTAGCTGATTACACAGTGGTAGTACTGCCAAGTGTGCAATTAGTTATGAAAGTGGTACTTTTACAGCCAAAGTGTAATTGAACTGAATGCTACCCTTTTGTGGCCTAAACACAGTTCAATTTTCTCTGGAGCTATTTCAGTAAAGGTTCATTAAAAAAGCTGGTGTATCTAAACTAGATGACCGTGGGGTGATACAAGTAATTTCCTCTCCCCTGAATTGTGTTCTTATTTGCAAAGAAATGATTTCAGATATACTTTAGCTATACTCAGAATTATAATCTGAGTGATATTCTATTATAATGCAAAGTAGAAGAACCTGAGCTGCAAGGAATGTTAGCTGTCAGACCAGTTGTTTGCCCAGGTAATACATTTCCTCTACTTGGTCTCCTTTTAAAACATAGCTCATTAAATCTTCTTCCTGGCATATATTGTTTGAATTGTTTATTTTCCATTTAGTATTTGATGTTAAATATGTTTTGATTTCACCTGTATTAGAGGCATACTTATTAACAGAAAATCCATAATTGTGCAAATACCATCTTTTAGGGCGTACCTTTGTATGGAAAGATCACCAGGTCTTCTACATAAAGAATTTATAGAAATTAAATCCAGTAAACAGTGGATCCAGTAACAGCTCTAGCTAGGCCCTGTGAGTAGGTGATATGGCACATGATAAGCCTGTTCAGAATAAACGAGCGAAAAGCTTTGCCTGGAGCGCTAAGGTAGACACAGATTATTAAGCACAATTCCTAGGAAATAGATCCCTTCTAAGCCCTACTGTGTGTACAGATAAAACCAAATCTTTGGGGCGCCTGGCTGGCTCAGTCGGGGTGTGTGACTCGATCTCAGGGTCATGAGTTCGATCCCCATGTTAGGCATCTTAGCGATTACTTAAAAATAAATAAAATTTATTTAAAAAACCTAAATCTTAAATATATTTTGAATCTTTGTGCCACTGTGTTACCAGAAAATTTGTTTTTCTATAAAAGGTTTATTAAAGTACTTAAATAGTTATTTTATCTAATTATGAAAGTGTAACATAGGCTCTTTGTAAAAGTGTAAATGACCAGAACTAAGACCGTAACTCCCTGTACTAATATCATTGAGAGAGAGGACCACTGTTACCTTGTGGCAAAGGTCTTTTCCTTTTCTTTTTCTCCTGTGCATATAGATACATTATTTAAAAATCGAAATTTGGATCATTGTCCGTGAACTGTTTTACTTAATATTGCATTAACCTTTCCCCGTATTCTTTGGGAAATATATTCAAGACCTATGGCTGCTCTAACAAATTTCTACAAACTTAGTGATTTAAAACAACACCAGTTTATTATCTTACAGTTCTGGAGGTCAGTAGTCCAAAATCAGTGTCACTGGGCTGACGTCAAGGTGTCGGCAGGGCTTCATTCCTTCTGGAGGCTCCAGGTGAGATTGTTTCCTTCCCTTTTTGGTTTCTAGGGGCACCTGCGTTCCTTGGCTCCTGGCCTCTTCCTCTGATTCCCTCAGCCTCTGGCTTCCGTCCTCTCTCTCCTGCTGTCAGTGGGGGAGTAGCTCAGTGGGCGTGCCTCGCTCTCATACAGACTCTCGTAATTACATTGGTCCCACTCGGATAATCCAGAGTACTCTCCCCATCTCAGGATCCTTAGTTTACTCATACCTGCAGAATCTCTTTGACTGTATAAAGTAATATTTACAGGTTCTGGGGATGAGGATGTGGATATCTTTGGGGGACCATTATTCAGCCTTCTGGAGGAACATAATTTGAAATTGCTACACAGCATTCCATAGTTTCGGTTAATCAGTTAGCTAGTCTCGTATTGCACATTTAGATACTCTCTAATTTTTCCTGGTTATAGTCTTTGGGTGTAAATCATTGTATGCTTTCAGATTCACACTTCTATGAAATGAATTTCTAGGGGAGATTTTATTTTATTTTTTTAAAAAGATTTAAAAGAGAGTGCGTGCATGTGTGTGCTTGTGAGCTGAGGGGAGGGGCTGCGGGAGATGGAGAGCGAGTATCAAGCGGACTCGGGCTGAGTGTGGAGCCCGACACAGGGCTTGATCCCATGACCCCGAGATCATGACCTGCGTCAAAACCAAGGGTCGGACACTTAACCGACTATGCCACCAAGGCGCCCCTCTAGGGGAGATTTTAGAAAAGCAGGGTAACCTGCCTTTTAAGAGGGTGGCCTCCATGCCAGATTACTCAGGTTCCCAGCTGGCTTTCCCACTCACTGCCACGTGGCTCCAGGCTCGGTGATGAGCCACCGTGGGCACCTCTGTGTTTTCATCTGGAAAGGGGGTGGTTAGTAACAGGTTGGGAAGATTGCTTAGAATAGCGACTGCCACAGAATAAACGCTCCATGAGAGAGACACAGTGAGAGAGGGAACACAAGCAGGGGGAGTGGGAGAGGGAGAAGCAGGCTTCCCGCCGAGCAGGGAGCCCGACACGGGGCTCGATCCTAGGACCCTGGGATCATGACCTGTGCTGAAGGCGGATGCTTAACGACTGAGCCACCCAGGCGCCCCCATTTTTAAGGCTTTTAATACAAATTGGTAAATAACTGTTCTAAAAGGTAACAGGAGTTTTATTTACGTTCACTCACAACATATGAGAGTCCTCATTTTATTGGGTTGAACTCTTAAACATGATTTGTGTTTTATACTGGTGTCTCAGTTTATGTCTCTCACAGTGTTACTTGGTTTTTATGAAGAAACAAAACAAATAGAAACAGACTGATAGGTTCAGGAAACTGTTGGTTACCAGAGCGGGGAGGGGTTGTGGGGCAGGAGAAATAGGTGAAGGGGATTAGGAGGTGCAGACCTCCAGTTATAAATAAGTCAGGGACAGACTACATTGTTATAACTTCGTGTGGTGATAGATGGTAACCAGACTCAGGAGGATCACTTCCAGTGTGTGAAAATATCCAAGCACTAAGATGATGTACACCTGAAGGTAGTAGGATGTTCTATGTCAGTTATACTTGTTTTCAAGGAGTTTCTTGATCTAATGTAAATTGTGGAAACACTGGAGTCAGTTTTAACAGAAATTTACTTTACCATGAATCTTTTCAGGGGTTCTGTCAATTCATTAGAAGGAGAATTAGTTTGAATTTCACTTCGACTAGCTCAGTCACATCTCTTGGGCTGTTGGAATGTCATTCTGTGTGACAGTTGGTGTGTGTGAGTATCTGACATGGTTTGTAGTCTGGTCGTGCACATAGTGGGCAGCTCAGACTGAGTATCAGAAAAGAGCCTAAAATTGCCCTCCCCACCACTTTTTAAAATTTAATACTTCCATCCTTCTCATTCATTCCTAGCAGCTGAGACTAAATATAAAACAACTTCTTCTTCTTCTTCTTTTTTTTTTTTTACATATTTTGGAAACAGTTTCAATCTACCAGAAAGGTTCCAAGAACAGCACAAAGCCTTTTCCCCTCTGAACCATTTCAAAGTAAGTTGCAGACCTGATACCCATTATCCCTAGATACTTCATGGGGCATTTCCTGCAAGCAGAGTCCTTCTTACATAAAGCACATTCTTCAAAATCAGGAAATGAGTCCCAATACCTCCCTGCTATGTCATCCCAGGCGGGCCCCATTCAGGTTTGCCAATTGTTCCAGGAATGTCTTCACAGCAGAGGGATCTAGTTGAGAACCTCAAGTTCAGTTACCGGTCATGTCTCCTGAGTCTCCTTCAGTCTGGAGCTGTGTCTCAGCCAGTCCTTGGCTCTCATTACCTTGGTAGTTTTGAAAATTACAGGCCAGTTTATTTTGAAGAATGTCCCTTGATTGGGTTCTGATGTTTCCTCATGATGTGATTCAGGTTGTGTATCTTTGGCAGGAACCCCACAAGTGATGCCGGCCTCTTCCAGTCATCTGCTCGGTGTGTCTGGGTCCGTTTGTCCCCTGGCTGGTTAACTTGGTGAAGCTTCTCTGCTGTAGGAGAAGTAGCTTGTCCCTTTGGAAATAAGGATTTTTTTTTTTTTGGGGGGGGGAGGCATTCCGGGCCTATGTAAATATCTCATTGTTCTTCAAGCTTTCAACTTAGTTTTAAATGTTATTGTGGACTCTTATTTTGTATTTTCTGCAGTGGGTTAACATCTGTTACTTTCATTATTTTGATGCTAGGCTGTCCCACGCTGGCCTCTGTGTTCCTCAGACACACTCCCATTGTTCTCTGAGTGCTTTCTCACTTTCTGGCACAGGATGTTCCAGACTCACCTGCCCACTCACCTGCCCACTCACCTGGAACTAGGAGCCTGGTTCCTTGCAGTGAAGAATGGCATTTAGAAAACCAGTTCTGGGGGGCGCCTGGGTGGTGTCATCAGTTAAAGCATTTGACTCTTGGTTTCGGCTCAGGTCTGATCTCGGGGTCGTGGGATGGAGCCCCACATTGGGCTCCGCGTTCAGCACAGTGTCTGCTTGAGTTTCTCTCCTACTCTCCCCCTCTCTTCTGCTCATGCGAGCATGTTCTCTCGCCCTCTCTCAAATAAATAAATTAATCTTAAAAAAGAAAAGAAAAAAGGAAACCAGTTCTGGGTTCTAGAGGGCTCTCTCCTGTTGAGCTGTCATTACTCCCGTGTCCTTGCAGTAGACAGCTAGGAAATGTACGTGTGCGTGTGTACCACATACACACTTGCATGTTTGTTTTTATGTCTATCTGTCCCATATATGGAGAACCTGGAGTTCACACCAGTACTTCCAACTTCAGTCTGATCCTGCATGGATCTTTCAGGTTTTTTTCCTTATTCATACCTGTGCCTTTCTTCTCTGACAATAGAAACCTGCTTCCCATTATCTGTAAATATTTATTTGATCAACTCAGTTTCCCGCTTTCATGGTCATCACCCCACTCAGATGACATCCTCACCAGATGCCTCTGCTCCACACCTTCCTCACCCTCTCAAGCGCCATCGCCCCACACCAGGCCACCGTGGCTCTCCACCAGCGCCTTCTTGCCCTCTGCCAGATTATGCAGAAAGAGAGGAAGAAAAGGAAAGACGGAGCTCTTGTTTAAAATGTTTCTTTTCCTATGTGTGTATGTCTGCGTCTGTATTTACACGCTCTGTGTGCATTGCTGCTTCCATGCTTGCCCCTCGATGGTGAGGCTGTCTCAGGGACAGTGCTCAGCAGGTTTGCCTTGCGTGGTGAGAGCCGGTGGGGGGGCGGGTAACCCATCGTCGACACAGGTGAGTAGATGTTTAGATGAGGGAGGTGCGGTCTGTGCCTTTGAAGTCCCAGTAGAGAAGTCAGTGGGGACTGGCTGTCTTTAAAACAGGCCAGCAGCGCAGTGGCCTGTCCTGTGACCTCGGTGCCCGTGGCATCCTTCACCAGCCTCTGTGCCCCTGGTGGCATTTTTGTTTTCTTCAAAGCAAATTTATATTTTGAAGCCTTCTTATTCTGGGATTGGGAAACCATAGAAACTTCAGTATCCGTTGTCAGAGTTTTTTAGGAGCCATGGGTCTTTGTAAAGAGTGTCTTCTTAGAACCTAGAATGTAAGCAGGTCACCCACAACCGAATCAGACAGAGAGGTGTCTCCTTGTCCCATTATTTCCAACCTTCCCGTTATCCCCACGGGACTTTTCTGCTTGAGGGTGTCTTCCAGCCACTGGTGGTTTTGGAGTTTGGGGCAGGCTGCTGTTCGCCTTTTTGTGTGTGGCCCTTTCAACAGACCGCTGTTCGTTATGGAAACTCTTTCTCACAGATTTTGGTGTTTTTTTGATCTCCCTGTTCCTTTCTGCCCTGATCCATGCCTTCCCAGCGCTAATGCTTACCCTAATTTTCACATGGTCAGAGCTCAGCACCTGCTTTTCCTGCACCTTCTCCGTCTCTGTCAGGGGCAGATGCCATCTGTGTTTGGACGAAAGGCCTCAGTGTTGTCCCTGGCTCCTCAGGTGTGCACCCCCCAAATCTGGCTGTCTGCGGATTGTCTCACTGCCGACGCGTGCCCCCCTTCACCGCCCCTCCTGCCCCGGCCTGGCCCGACCCAGTCGTCCTGGGAGCCGTCCAGTCGGCCTCCTGCGTCTGCCTGTGCCCCGTTCTGCACAGAAGCCAGAGCGAGCCAGTTCTCGTGCAGACCAGCTGGGGTCGCTCCTCTGCTCAGATCCTGCTTTGCCTCCCATTGGCAGTGAAAGCTGAGGTCCTTTCTCTGACCTACAAGGCCCTCCCCCCACTTCTCCCATCCCTTCTGCTTTCCCCCTCCCTCCCCCTGCTCCAGCCACACTGGCCCCTTGGCTTTCCTTACGTAAACCAGGCGTGTTCCTTGCCTCGGGCTTTTGGGCTCGCCCTTCCCGGTGCCTCCGGTACTGTGCCCAGCTGGCCTGGCCAGCTTCCTGCTTCCGCAGGTCCTTCCTCAGAGGCCCCCTCCCAGGCTCAAGGGGCACCTCTGCACACACACACACACACACACACACACACGCGCGCGCGCGCACGCACTCACGCCGTGAGCTCGGAGGTTTGGCTTGGGTTTTGTTGGCTGCTGTGTCCCTGCCGTCTCTTGGTGCTTGGCTCTGTGACTGGCGCCGTAAAGGAGTCAGACCTGGGAGCAGAGCTGCTCAGCAGCCCCGCCGGGCTCCGGATCATCTCTGCGCACCTCACTCCCATTGCTTCCCGAGGGCCCCGCGCAGAGGTCGCACCTGCACCAGGTGCCTGCTTCCCACCATCTTTCCGCCTCCAGGTTGGCACCCCATGGCCTCCCTCCTCGTGCGGAGGACTTACTGGTCCTCTGCACGTTCTGTGTGGTTCTGGGCTGTGCTGTAGCTGTGTTCAGGCTGCTCCCCTTCTCCCCCCGTATTTCCGCACTTCGGCTCTGCCGGCTCAGGCTCTGCCAGAGCGCCCTCCTCCTCCCCCTCCTCCCCCTCCTCCTCCTCCTCCTCCTCCTCCTCCTCCTCCTCGGCACAAGCCTCCCGTTTCACCCAGAAGAACTCTCAGTGCGGCATCCCGGCCCTGCGTGTGCGCCTCTTCTTCGGTGTCTTCCTGCGCTTTGTTTAGCTGTTTGCTTTTATAGTCGGCCTCTTGGCTGGATTGCACCTTAATCTTGGTAAGCACGATATAAAATTGTATGATTTAATTGCATAAATTAAGGTAGAACGTCTTAGGGATATTGCGGTGTCCTTTTTTCCAAAACCTAAAACATCTTCTCTTCGGGAGAGAGCTGATTATATTGGGCATTTTTAAAGTTTAAAACCCCTCTAACCTTTTCTTCCCATTTCTCTGTCTTGCGAAGTCCGTCTCTGGGGATCAGTTGTAGAATGCCAGCCATCTCTTCCACACGGGCTGCGGTATGAGCTCGCTGTCCGTGCCTGTGTGCAGATTAAGCACAGGTTTAATTAAAGTCGATCTGACACAGTTAGGTCTAAGATTGGCTCACCAGTATCACTCAGTAATATTTGTTACATGTAGCCCAAATATGTCATAGATTCTTTAGCTTGAGGCAGAAGAGCTTAAGAGATTGCCTTTATTTTTTTTTTAATTTGCCTTAATTGATAGACCTGTTTAAATCTTTTTCACTGTAAGTTCATTTAATATGAGAACTCTTCTCAGCAGTGGTGAGCTTTATCTTCTTTGACCACTCATACTATAATTAAGTGAGCTATATGCTTCATGTGATTATATTCTGTGATACCCCATTACTGCAAATATCAGGTATAAGCAGAAAAAATTGGGGCTCACTCCCAAGCGTATTGCCATGAAATATGTTGGAGTGGCTTTTTTGGTGTCCCCTGTTGCCTTTCTTTGGTCTTTCTGTTCCGATCTTTGGTTTTAATTTCTTTGTTCTTGTGGTTGGCATTTTCATTGTTGTTCTTCGTGTTGATAGGAAATAACTTCTAAAATTTCATTTCCATCTGATGAGCTCCATTCAACCAGCCTTAGTCCCTAGTGCCGGAGAAGGCCTGCTTTTCAGGATCGTGTGTTATTACAGCAGTGAAGTCCTAAATATTAACCTTTCAAACTTTTTTATATTTTATGTGTTTTCCTGTGAATAGAGGCACATATGAATAGTTCCAGAAACCACAAAGTCCTTGTTACTCTAAAGCACCAGTTGCTGCCAGAGGAAAGGGTTTTAATAATTCCGTACCTCTCTTTAAAGGGGGTCAACTCCTGGTCCTAAGTGTTTTCTTTTTAGAAACAAGTTAGCAGTGTAAGGCCTGTCCTGTCTTACTGATTTGTGTTCCCCTTGCTGGATTATTTATGTTTCTGGTGGGATCAGTGCAACCGATTTTTCTGGATAGGCCACAGGCAGCATCGCTGTTTTGTTTGTTTGTTTTACTGCGGCTCTGTTTTTCATTGTGAAGAATGATCATTTTTCTGCCATTCACATACTTGAAAGATATCTGTGCCTGTGTGTAATTTAACACTCAGATAACACTTTTCTTCGGCAGCAGTGCATCTGACAAACTGTTCTCTTGTATTACTTCCAGTAAAGAGGTAATCTGGTTTTATAACCTATTTAGCAGGTTAGATTTCTTTAAGGTCAGGCTTCATGTAAAATAAATTTGATGACTGTGTAAACTCTTCTATGTTCTCTTCATAGAATTGGCAGAAAATATTCAAAATAGTTTGAATAATTTTAAAGCATAGTTTCTCTAAAAGAAAGGGGCAAGGATATGACTTGCATGGAAATTAGTTTGTGCTTAGGTATTATTTTACGGTAGAAAGTGAGGATGTATCTACCAAGCTTTTGCCTGAAGAGTTGGTAAAATTTATGAGGAATTAAACTGCTGTTGCAGGGCACCTGGGTGGCTCAGTTGGTTAAGCATCCAACTCTTGGTCTCAGCTCAGGTCTTGATCTCAGGGTCATGAGTTCAAGCCCCGCATTGGGCTCCACACTGGGTGTGGAGCCTACTTAAAAAATAAATCAAATGCTGTTGGGGAAGAGCCCTGGAGATGAAGGGTTGCACATGATGAGAATCGAGAATCTGACGTCGAAGCAGAGCAGGGGGGCAGATGTGCAGGAGTGTGATCCCCCCTCTCTGGCTGCTAGGGGGCTCAGTATTCCTGGCGTTGTTATGCTCAGTTTGCTCCGTTTTTCTCATTTGTTTTAACCTTTCTTATTTCGTCTTATCTCTTATTCTCTCTGCTGGAGAGAAGTGAGGAGTAACTAAAAGAGAAGACAGGTGTTTCGTGCCAGAGCCGCACGTCTGTCTCATCTTCTCACGGGGCGTCCGTGTGGCTCTCTGGCCTGCGGTACACATAGGACTGACTCCCGAAGGACTGACTCCCGTAGGACTGACTCCCGAAGGACTGACTCCCGTAGGACTGACTCCCGAAGGACTGACTCCCGCAGGACTGACTCCCGCCTGGCTCGCTTTGTTTTGTAGACGGCTCACAACTCCCAGAGGGACTGCCCGCCTTGCCGGACTGTGGTTCTGTGCTGCAGATGGAGTGGAGGACTCAGTTGTCTGGCCCAGAGTGACAGGAGCCCGAGGCCCAAGATGGAGAAGAAACGAAGAAAGAAATGAAAGCCTCTTTCCAGGCCAAACCACAAAAGGCCATGAAATTTAACTTTTATTTACGTTGGACAAGACTGTAAAATGGCTGATCAATAATGTTTCAGCTTTTGGCCGAAACAAAAATTAACTTATAATCAAGAAAGAAAAAAAGTGCGATTTGAATTTATGCGATTTTATGACCATATTCACTTAGGACCATGAAGCTTGTCAACATCTGGCTGCTTCTGCTAGTGGTTTTGCTCTGTGGGAAGAAACATCTGGGTGACAGATTGGAGAAGAAGTCTTTCGAAAAGGCCCCGTGCCCTGGCTGTTCCCACCTGACATTGAAGGTGGAATTCTCCTCAACGGTTGTGGAATATGGTAATGATATTATTTTAGCCCCCCCCTCCCCATTTTTTAAAAACTTAATTTTAAATATTAGCTTTTGCCAAAAAAGACATTGCCCTCTTTTCTATGATACATTTCATATGAGGTGAGTGCACGGCGCTTAGATGTTCACTCTGCTAAAGTTGGTTTTCCCAAGATAGGTAGCTTCTGTGAAGCAAGGACATTGGCATTCTGAATTACTTCCCTAAAACCTGATTCTCTGGGACAGGTACCATTGCAGCCGCGGAGGGTGGGGAGTTGGGAGGTGCGGAATGCTCAGTAAAATAAAACTGAGCCTTTCCTTCTGAATCCCTTTTTCCTATTTGAAAAAGTTACGTGCATTTCTTTGCCATATATTCAAACTTCTGTTAATTTTTGCTTTTTGAAAAATAGCACAGGTATCTGATTTTAAGTGATGTATTCTGTGATCAGGGGACTCATACAGATCATTTTAACTCAGCGCTCTGGAAATGGCTGTTTAGGGCCTTTAAACCAGTCTTGGTTTACTGCTCCTTCTACTGTAGGTTTTAGGATCTGTAAGTTTTCTTTTACCAGGGAAATTTGAGAGTGGATACATCCTTATGTTACAATACAGGGACATAAATTCTTATTTTTATTTGTGGTCATTGATTTCAGAATACATCGTGGCTTTCAATGGATACTTTACAGCCAAAGCTAGAAATTCTTTTATTTCGAGTGCCCTGAAGAGCAGTGAAATAGACAATTGGAGAATCATTCCTCGAAACAACCCATCCAGTGACTACCCTAGTGATTTTGAGGTGATTCAGATAAAAGAAAAACAGAAAGTGGGGCTGCTGACACTTGAAGATCATCCCAACATCAAGCGGGTGACACCCCAGCGGAAAGTCTTCCGTTCGCTCAAGTACGCAGAGTGTGAGTACTGTGATGGCGGGCTCCGCTTGTCAGTCTGCTTCATCTGCTTCGCTGGGGTTCAGAGAGAGAATGTGCATGTTCACACAGGCTGCCGAGAAGGGGCTTAGTCAACACGCAAGTCCCTTCATCTAGTTTCATCAGTTGTGAACGTTTTCTTGCCAGGAGTTTAAAAAACTAACAACAGGCTTCGTGCTATTCTGGTGGGAAAAATCTGCAAGTTTGCAGTAGGGGACGGTGGTGATGCTCATCTCTGCTGCAGGTGGTTTTCACCCAGGCTCCTCGGAGAGGTCGGGGTCTTTGAGTTTCCTCTGGTTGCACTGTGCGTCTGTCAGCGTGTGTTTTTATTTTTAAGGCATCTTGTAGAACATCCTTTGTGTGGGTTTCATTTTGTCTTTCTGAGAGCCTCTGACCATGTGCAGTCCTGCCCTCCTGGGCCTGTTTCAGTCACAGGCTGTGTAGGTGTGAGGGTGGAAGGCATGTGATTGTTCTTCCAGCCTGAGGGCTCATTCTTTCCCCCTTCTTTACAACTTGGGCTTGTCAGGGTAGAGTTTATCCTTAAATAATAAATTGCATATTTACTACTTAACATTTTCCGAAGCATGCTTATTACTAGAGAAAAGGTTTTTTCCCATTTGTGATAAACTAGGGTAACAAATTGCCAGGTCTGTTATTTACTGTCATTTTTTTTCCCTGGAAGGAAAGAGCAATAAAGTTTTCCTTTTCTCCCTTTGTCAGGTAGTAGGCCTGAGAGCCTCTGAGGTTCGGGGAGGGCGCCCGGGGAGGCCGAGCTAATTTGCATAGTGTGACAAGCCCGCCCTTGGAGGCTCCGCAGAGGTCAGGGGTCTGACTTCCTCAGAGCTCTCTGTGTCGGGCAGGATGTTCTGTGATGCTTTTTCTCTTTAAAAACAGTCCAGGAAGATCAAACCAAACCAGACCTTGTACACTTAGCTAGGTAAATGGCTTAGCATTGTGCTTTTTTATTTTACTTTTTTATCATAAAGAGCCCCAGGACATTTTAAGAAACATGGGAGTGCCTAATTTTAGCACAGCGATCCTGGAATCTCAGGGTTGGGCTCCTTTCTCTACACTCCACACCATGGCTGTCAGACATGTGCCTGATGCGCCCTGAGGACGTGGCGCACTGCTGACAGGCCCGGTCCGTCTTGTCGCCATCTGCCACCTCGTGTGCTGAGCCGCTTTCCTGTAAGCTTCATCTTTTCCTGTCCGAAAAATGGAGATAATGCTACCTACCTCCTAGGGTTCTCACAAAGATGATATAAGATAGTGCAAGTGTAAGAGCTTAGCAGAGTTTTTAGGGTGTAAATAGACGTTAAATATTGCTTGTTTCTCTGGCTGTGTTTGTGAGAAGGCTCTACTCTATTTTGGCTGGAGCCTGTCGCACCCTGGCTCCCATCCCTGGCTCTGTCCACAGGCTGGAAGACAGAGCCAACCTGTTTGCCTCAAGACAGTGTTTAAAGATACTGTCAAGATATCCACGGTGTCCCCCTTGACAGATTCTTCTCTCCAGGTCCTTCAGCTGTCCCTCACACGACACGGGTTCAAGCCCTCTCACCATTTTAACTGCTTTCCTTTCAGTACTCTCTAGTTTTTCTGAACTGCTCTTAGAGAGCCGAGCTCATGACTTCGGTGTAGTCTGGTCCGCTTCAGGCCGACGGAGCAGACCCTCGCGTGTCGTCAGTACCACTCTCCCGTCAGCACCCCCAGTATGTCCCCCGCTGTTGACTTAAAGAACAGAGTCAACATGGCGGGTTCAGCGCAGAATAACTTCAGTTGGTCTGTGCAAATAATTACTTAATGGAATTGACATGACTGTTTTCCCAGGTCCCTGTGCTTTTTCATGGGGAAGCCTGGTAAGACGGGAATAAACGATAGTCTTTTGCTTTAGAGACAGAATTTCAGCAGTAGGAGCACAGGTGTGTTCTTCTCAAAACTGATTGGAGATGTAGTTTTTCTTCGTGATAGCATGGTCCTGGACGGTAAGGACTACTCTTGTGTTTCTTTTGCTTTTTTCCTTCCATTTTTAACAAAGTAAGGTACTTACAGCTAACGGAACTCGTGGTTGTCAGTGCAGCTTGGCAGGTGTTGATGTGAGCGCAGCCCGCGGTCCCCCCGCAGGGTCAAGAGAAGACGCAGTTCGTCGCCTTCAGACCCACACCCCCCCCGACTCCTTTCTAGCTCTTCTGCTTTTGGAAAGCATGTTGAGAGTAGTGAGCACTGTACAGTTGGAAGAAGGTCCTGCTGCTGTTGGACCAGAGACAGGTGTGGTGGGTTAACATGCCCTTTTCTGTCCCAGCACCCAGTGCTGTGACACGTCGCCATCACTCGGTGGCCACGTGCTTCCTTGTTGTTCTGTTGTCGTCGTTGTGTTTAACCCTTTTGGTTCAGTGAGAACAAGTTGCTGGTGAAAAATCAGGCATTTCTCCTCTCTTCAGCTTTAGGCACGATTGACTTTCTTTCTTTAAAAGTGGTTATTTTGCCAGTCCTTCTCTGCCTTCCGTCAGTTAGGAAATGCCAAGTAGAGGACTCTTTGGGAATAACGATGATAGCTAAGTGATGTCCTGTGGGTGTAACTGCCTGGAGAAAGGCCTCTGGCAGGGGCGAGAACCGCCCCCCTTCCGTCACCCAGGGTTTCAGGGGTAGTTGGCGCTCTTTCCAGAATGGGTGCTCTCCCTGACGGGTCGGGTTGTCCCCGTGCCGCTCCGCTTCTCATCTGTCTCTCCTTGGCTCTAGCGGACCCCGTAGCACCCTGTAACGACACCCGGTGGAGCCAGAAGTGGCAGTCATCCCGTCCCCTGCGAAGAGCCAGCCTCTCCCTGGGCTCCGGCTTCTGGCACGCTACCGGAAGACATTCGAGTAGACGGCTGCTGAGAGCCATCCCACGCCAGGTCGCCCAGACCCTGCAGGCGGACGTGCTCTGGCAGATGGGTTACACAGGTGCGTGCTGTTCGCCCAGGAGCCACGTGGGGCCTGGTGGCCGGGGCGCCCCTCCGTCTCGGGTGCCTAGTGCTGCTGCCACAGGCCTCAGGCACCTGTGCTTCTGCTCGTGTGGAGCTGGACACGTCCGGCAGCCCCCCCCCCCCCCCCCCCCCCCCGCCCGCCTTTGACTTCCGCTGTGCTGGGCATCTGTTTCTGTTTCTGTGCCTTTTGAGATTGTTTCATGCTCTGCACCTTTTCTGTCTTTCTGTATCATTTCTGAGGTTGGGGGTAGATGGAGCATTTCTCTCCTCTTGACACGTAGGTGACATAGGGAATGAGATCAAGTGCAGAGATGGTTACTTTGAAGAGATAATGTGAAAATGAGTTTTTCCCTTGAGTGTGGAGCTCTGTGCAGAATGGCTGAGTTACAGAGTGTGCACCGTCGATCATTAGTTTCAGAGCAGGGGATGGTATTCATGACCATATCCTAGGAAATAAAACAGCCAATAAGGTACTTTTCCTGACTGATGCATCATGGCAGAACATCGCTGTCATAACTACTGTGAAGGTTTGTACCCCACCCCAAATGGAAGCCAGTTTCTCTAGCCCCTCCCCACCCTACCCCTGTCCATCTCAGCTGGTCTCGGGGTCCTCGCCCGCATCCACTAGCCTGGGAGACCCATACCTCTCCCTTGATTTCCCTAGCCCGCGCCCTGCAGAAGGTCTGAGACACTTGAACTCTTCATGCCTGGTGGACTGATGTTTCATTAAAATGATTATCACCTCATGGTTTTATCTTTTCAGGGCGAGAACTCTTCACAAAGCAAATTCTCTAAGCAGAAAAGCATTTTCTTTCCCCCCCAAACCAAGTGGTTTTTGAGATTGTGTCCATTATTTGAATGTAAGAAGTATGTTCTGATAGTTTGGTCAGTGTAATTGATTATTTAACATAGTATTGACACGTGAACACAACTCTCACACCAGAAAGACCCCACCTTCGTGACATCTGTTAGCTGTTAAATAATACAAGTGTCTTGGATTTTTCTACATGTTTTCTAGAATTTCTTGATCTGGCAATGTCAGTCTTGACATTGGTGCACATAGCTTTTGGCTTATAACTGAAATAGACTCCTTATTATAGCAAAGTGTAGAGCGTACTGGTTTTCCTTACTGTACCCTTATCCCCACATGTTGTTGGCAGCCCGTGTGCAGAGGTTATTAATGAGCAGCATCGGAGGGAAGGCATGGGAATGGTCTCCCCTCTCCCGGGGGTGTGTTCTTTATTGGTGCCCTTCGTTCCATAGCGCCTCTGTACAGAGATGAGGGGAGGGAGATGTGGGGGAAGTTACCAGAAGGGGGTAGATCACTCCCATGTGGAGGACTGAGCACTGGTGACAGGTGAGGGGTGTCCCAGGAGATTTCCCCTATAGCCTCAGGTCTTATTTAGCAGCACATGATGGCATCTGTCCCAGTCTCCCGGTCTTTTCCTCTTCTTGGCTCGGCCAGGGCCCCGGGGCTCCTGACCTAACGCGTGCACGTTGGGCAGGCTCTGGGCCTCCATGACAGGTCCCAAGGAGGAATGTGTTTTATAGACAAAATCCAAAAAGGTGATTTCTCCAAACATGATTGTGTTTGCTTGTTTTTTTTTGGAATAAGGTGCTAACGTAAGGGTTGCTGTTTTTGACACTGGGTTGAGCGAGAAGCATCCCCACTTCAAAAATGTGAAGGAGAGAACCAACTGGACCAATGAGCGAACGCTGGACGACGGTGGGTGGCAATGTTGTGGTGTGACCCGGTCTCTGAACCTTGCTCCTGTCCCCAGTTTTATGGGTTCAGAGTGCAGTTTTCTGGATGCTCATGATGACACAGTCATGCAGGGCTGTTACCGAGACAAGTCCACTGTTCCTTTGGGCAGAAGCTTGTCTGTCTCAGGATGTCAGGAAGTAGCATTTGAGGAGAGAGGGCTGCCTGGTGGAGGAGCACTGACCTCCCAGTTTGAGAGGGGGCGGGGGTGCGAGGCCCAGAATCGGGGCAGCCAGGGCGTGGGCTCTGGGTGGGAGACCGTGCAGGGGCAGTGCAGCTTCTTCATCCGGGGCTCAGAGAACGAGGCTGTTTAAATTGGTGGTTTGAAGTGTTGCATCTAGGCGCACATTATCGCTCCGTTCTGTGACTTCTCTCCTTGTGGTCAGCAGGTTTGGGCCACGGCACCTTTGTGGCAGGTGTGATAGCCAGCATGCGGGAATGCCAGGGGTTTGCTCCAGATGCGGAACTTCATATTTTCAGGGTCTTTACCAATAACCAGGTAGGTGTTTTGAGGACCCCTGAAACTTAAGGAGTTGACATTGAAACATGAAAAAGTAAAACTTTGGAGAACACATTCATTGAAAAGCAGCACGCCGGGCGCCTGGGTGGCTCAGTTGGTTAAGCGACTGCCTTCGGCTCAGGTCATGATCCTGGAGTCCCGGGATCAAGTCCCGCATCGGGCTCCCTGCTCAGCGGGGAGTCTGCTTCTCCCTCTGACCCTCCCCCCTCTCATGCTCTCTATCTCTCATTCTCTCTCTCGCAAATAAATAAAATCTTAAAAAAAAAAAAAAAAAAGAAAAGCAGCACGCCTCCTCGATGCTGAGCTGCTTCTGGCATCCCACACGTGCCACGCTGTCCCTCCACGGCCCCTCTGTGTGGCTTCGCCCTTTCGCCACCCCCCCCCCCATCAGCCTCACTTGGACCCTGAAGACCCCACCCCAGGGCACTGCGCAGCAGGCTCCCTCCCATCTCATTCCTTCCTGTCCTCCTGGCCTGCCCGCACGTCACGGGCACATTTCTGGTGCTTTCACACACGAGAAGAATCTCGAGTTGGTGTGTTTGCCACCCCTCCTGGGCTGTGATGGGCTTGAGGGCTGCCTCTGTACCACGTGGTGTCACGTTGGGCAGTGTGGGATCCCGGCCCTGTTCCCTAGCTTTTCATAACTACTCATAGAAAAGGGGAGGGTCCTGTTATTTATTTTTTAAATTTAACTTTTTACAGATAGTGCACGGTTCAAAAATATCTAAAGGCAACACGAGGATAATTCCCCCAACGCTGTCCCCATCTAGCAGGGACTCACCTTACTTCCTCATGTCTCCAGTGTGATAGTTTCTTAATTTCTTGTACCCCCTCCTCCTATATTTGCCTATACAAGGAAACAAACTTGTCTTATCTGTAAAAGCCTTTAAAAACATAATTCTTAAATATTGCACTGATCCTGTTTTTGCTGTAAGTTTAATTGTATATTTTATAAAAACTTCTGAGTGGTGTTATACACAAGGCGATTCAGCTGTCAGGAAACTGGGGGGAATTGAACATCAGAGAAATAATTCTATGAGATAACTTTTATTGATGCCGTTTACCCGTCAGTCGTTTAGGATGAAGAATATTAGGCAAATACAGTAAACTGTGCAGAAACTTTCAACTGAAAGGGAAGTGTCTTGTGATAAATCCTTTTAAGGAGGGCAGTGAGAGGTGTGGGGGTTCACCCCACCCCGGAAGGTACACTTGAGGGTGAGGCACTGTATGTCTGGCCTGGAGAGAGCCCCCACAGCACGGCTGTCCCTCGAGTCCAGCTGCAGGGACCTAGAATTTCTGGGTGTATACTTTACATTTCGGAGCATTATTTTTTCCGGGTTTTCGTTTCTGAAATTTTAGTTAATACATTATGCTGCTTAAGAGGCTATACTCTACCCTTAGAGACATAAACTGGGTTGTAGCCCTTTGAGACTTTCACTGAAACCCCTAAAGTCGTGTTTCGCAATTAACTAGGTATCCTACACCTCCTGGTTCCTGGACGCCTTCAATTACGCCATCTTGAAGAAGATGGATGTGCTGAACCTCAGCATCGGCGGCCCCGACTTCATGGACCATCCCTTCGTTGACAAGGTTGGTCGTGTCCCCGCACAAAGGACGGTGGCGCTCCTGGTGAGAGCTTCTGCTCTCTGCGCTTCATCACCGGTGCGCTGGTGGCCTGTCGCAACAATGGGTAAGGGCGTGAGCTTTGGCGACTTGCACTGGGAGCAGCACATCCTGGTTCCTTCTCCAAACGGCGCGTTTCTGAACCTGCACAGAGAGTGGGCTCTGCTCTGTGTGCTTCAAGGCCCCAAATCCTGGGTTTGGTCAGCGCCGATGAACACGCTGGTTGGCAAACGTCCGTGCCCATGATCTAGTGTTACCTTTTCAAGGTCACCCTTCTTTCTTTAGAAGTCTTTTTAGAAGGTGTAGTTACTTTTGGACAGTTGTATGTGATTGAGAGTGGCACACTTCCATAAATAAATGTTTGCTAATCCTGTAGGTGTGGGAATTAACGGCTAACAACGTAATCATGGTTTCTGCTATTGGCAACGACGGGCCTCTTTATGGGTGAGTATTCCCCCTAGGGATGACTTAGAGGGGCTTTTCCCCTTGAAGTAACTGCAGATCTGTTGTCCGTCTGTCTCTGTGTCTGTCTCAGACTGTCTCACGGGAACATTCCACACACAGCCAGCCAGACTGTGAAATGAGCCAGTGCCCACCACCCCCGCCTCACTGGTCAGCTCAGGCCAGCCTTTTTCTGCTTAATTTTTTATTTATTATTTTTTAGTTTGCTGTAAACAGTAGTTTGGAGGCCTACAGTTTTTATTCACCACCACCCCCTTTTTTTTTCTGACATCAGGAAAGTAAACCTGCTAGAAATAAACGGATTGCACAGTACTTACTGAGACCCACTGTGCGAGGCCCGGGCATGAGACGGTATATGGGCTGAGGTGCTGTCGTCTTGGGAAGCACGAGGTGCAGATGCAGCAGAGCTGGTGGAGGGGGAAAGTGTGGGCCGTGTAACAGACCCGGCCGGCGTCTGCAGGCTTGACGGGTGGGGTCAGATGGAGGGAAGCAGAGAGAACGCGGTCACAGAAATGCCCCTTTGTGCTGGGTCGTCATGGTGAACTAAAGCAGCATGAGATGTGAAACATCGGTCACTGCGGTATAGGCCCTGAACTCGTGTCTGGTTAGAGACCCTGATCTTCTTTCACCTACGGCTCTGATTCTTATTCTGTAGGTGACGCGTGTAAGTCATCCCTTGTGCTGAAATGCTTTTGCGGCAGGATATGTGTCATCCTCCCTTGTTGGGTCCCCAGGACGTGTGTAGTTCAGTGCTGTGACGGTATGAGGTAACCACAGAGGGGAAAGGAGACGCAGACTGTGCTCACTACTCTGCAGCTCAGCGGGGAGAGACGAGCACGTGCCTGGGCCTTCAGAATTGCTCGCTGCGTCATGCAGTGACGCCCCCAGGCGTGCAGGACGGGTTCTCAACTGACGGACTGACACAGGGGGCCCAGGGCCCAGGGTTGGGCTGAGCTCTAGGAGATTACTGTCTGTGTAGGTCCGGAGCTGCACATCCTGGCAGCCGTGCTTCCAGCCTGATCGTGGTTAGTGATCCTGTCTCCTTGTAAGGGGCCCACGGTGCTGGGTTTGCTGTGACGTGTGGGGGGCCCCAGGTACCAAGCTGTCTCGTTGCCCCTTTCATGTGTTTCTCCCCCCTCGGCCACTTCTCCCATTTCTGGTCCCCCCCTCAGTCCGGAGTCCCCAGACTGTCCATCAGCTTTCCAGCCTGTCTCCCTGCCTGGATGGTGTAAGATCACTGCTGTGGGAAGAGCGCAGGCCCTGGGGCCCTCTCATCCCTGGGCCTCGGCCTCACTGTCTGTCACAGTGGGCATGAGGCCACCCTGGGTGGCACTTGCAAGGGAGACCTTCGACAGCAGAGGGAAGGCTCTCCAATACTGAGCCCTTGGAAGTAGTAGCTCTTCCCTTCCCTTGTTTCTGTTCTGCTCCTCAGACAGATTCTAGCAGTTTTCTTATTCAAGAATCTGCAGTAGGTCGTCATTGCCTAATTAAATTAGATGCACATTTTTTTTTTTTCTTTTTTTTTTGGTTTTTAAGGTCCTCGCTACTCCATCCTGGAGCCAGCCAACTTTTTCTGCAAAGGGTCAGATAGTAAATATTTTAGAGTTTGCACGCTGTGTGGTGTTTGTTGTCCGCACTCACCTGCCCTTGCAACGGGAAAGCAGCCTTGGACGTGTGTCAACGAGTGGGCGTGGCTGTTCCGGGAAAAGGGGATGTATGCGAACAGGTGGCGGGCCCGCTTGGGCCTGCAGCCGTAGTTGGGGAACTGTAGCCTGCGGGTGCTGGCTCTGCTCAGTCCCCCGCTGCCCCTTCCTCAGACCCAGTCCCCTCCTGGGTCTCCCTGCAGTAACCCTCTTTATCTCTGTCCCCATCACCTGTTCTTGCTGCTGACCCTCCTCGCTTGCCTTTCTATCTGTTCACGCCCCTCTCACCAGCTCTTCCACGCGGCATTCTGACCGCGCTGCCCCACGCTGGTCACTCTTCTGAAATCCTGTGACTTCTGTGGGCAGTCACACTCTTACAGTCAAAGAGTTGTCCGTTTTCTGTGTGTTAGAGGAGCACCCTGGCGAGGGCCCCATGTCGGACGAAGCGTCTGCTTGTGGAGCCGCAGGGGGCTCGTGCTAGGAACAGCCCCCCCACTGTGATGCCTTACTGCTGCGCTTCGGGGACCGCGAGGCAGATGACAGGATCGTGCTCAAAGAGCTGTCGTCTGTCACAGGCGTTGTGCTCCCACCCCTCTGAAGTAATGCATCCCCACGATGCCCCGCCTGCGAGCCCCTCTCAGGGTCCTGCGCCCTTGGCACATTTGGACTTTGTTTTTAGCACAAGCCAATAAAAAAATCAGTGTTGGTGCCTCTGAACAACCACCTGGTAGCCTGTCGGTGGCCAGTGAGCTGAGAAGGCCGTGCCGGCATTGACTCCTGGTGGTTTAAAGTAGTTGGTTAAAAGCACGTGCCCTAGAGTCTTGCTGTAATGTCCCTTAAGCCCCTGGGAAATCACTTGTGGTTATTGAATTGTCAGAGTTCTGGTTTTGGTGATAGAGCTGTAATAGGTGAGGTTCAGAAATGCAATTTCATGCATTGAAATTGATACTTTCCAACAGTTTGATTTCATCTTGACTTAATGTCTTCTCTTTAGAGTTAAAACCTTTGTGATTTGTTTCACTATGATTTCTCTGCAGATCTGGTGCACTTGTGGTATTGAGGAGAATTGCATGGTTTTCCTTTGTGTCTGTCTGCCCCGTGAGGAGGTCACGATGAGGGTGGAGGGGTCGTTCCTCGGTTCCCCGTGAGGCAGGGGCGCACCCTGCACGTGATCAGTTGAGAACTTTGACTTCCTGACGGTGGCAGGTGCCAGTGTGTGGCTGTTGCCACTTCCCGGAGAAGTGTGGGATCTAGTGGGGGCAGGATGCACACCCTGGGCGCCGTGTGAGAGTGACGTGAGAGCCCGTGAGTGGGCGACTGTCGTGAGTGCGTGGAGTCTCTTGCTGTTCAGAGAGAGGACTCCTCCAGGCCCGGGAGCACGAGGGAGAAGTGCGTCTTGGGAAATAATGAGAAGGTGCCCCGCATACAAGATAATGACCTCAGCCCAGCGTGTAAATAGCAGAGAGCATGGCCTTTGACAGACAGCCACCAGGAGCCACACAAGAACCTAATGCCATCTTGGATTTTTCTGGAAGTATAGGCCCTTATCTGAATTACTCTTTTTTTTTTTTTTTTTAAAGTTTTTATGGGGGGGGGGAGTGGGCTGAGGAGCCAAGGGGGAGGAACAAGCCGACTCTGTGCTCAGCGCGGAGTCTGACATGTGGCTCGATCTCAGGACCTGCGATCATGACCTGAGCTGAAATCAAGAGTCGGACATTTAATCAATGGAGCCACCCAGGTGCCCCCCTGAATTACTCGTTTAAAATACTTCTCTTCCCTTGTGTTTTTGTGCCTCAATCTAGCACTCTGAATAACCCTGCTGACCAAATGGACGTGATCGGAGTGGGCGGCATTGACTTTGAGGACAACATCGCCCGCTTCTCCTCAAGGGGAATGACTACCTGGGTAGGCTTCTCTTCACTAGCGGGGTGCGCTGCACAGAACTGTGTGTGTGTGAGCCCTGGGTGTGTTTATAGGTGTGCATTTGGAAGAGCAGCTGGGGGAGGTGGCCGGGGCTGTGGGTGCTGCCTGGCCACTAGGATGAACGATTTGGCCCCTTGGATGTGTGCCGTTTCATGGGGCACTTCTTGGCTGACTTCTGAGTAACTCACTTTTTAGGTCGGTTGGATTCATGCCACTGTCCTAACTGGTAGGAAGGTGAGCAGTCCTTCCTCAGTGTTGGTGAGAGGATTTTTTTGCCTTAGGAAGCTGGAGAAGCCAGTGAGAACAGTTTACTATCAGCTCTGCTGCCCTGGAAATAATTCTATTTAGCTGGACAAAATTGAAATAACTCCAGCAAGTTCATCAGCTCAGCTCCTTGGGGTTTAATGGTGCCACTGAGTCGTCCTCTGCTACCCGCAGGACAGAGTTGGATGTGCAGGTAGCCGCTCCTTTGGGCAGGCTCGGGTACTCCAGCCTGCCTTTCCTGATGCTCTGACTCACGAGTCGTGTCCTTGGCCTTCACCAAGGCCTTGTTTCGTAGCGGCATTTTGAGAAACGTTCCTGCCTGGTCTGGCAGTCATCTATACACAGGGCCCCATGCAAATCTGGATCCAACATCTAGTTAGGTTTGAGAGCCAGGAAAGATTTTGTTCACTTCAGATTGGTGTACTTCTTTCTTACAGAATGTAAGATCTTGTTGTAATTCTCATTTTGCCTCAATTTTCAGGACATTTAAGCGAGTACTCAGTTAAAATCTTGTTACTTGTGCAGTTACACTTACTATTCTGAGTGTTTCCTTTCCCCTCTGCTGAGACTGAAATATCCAGTCGTGTCATCTTTTCCTTGTAAAGAAACCTCTTTCTTTAATTGTTAATTCTAATTTTCTGATATTTTTAATATATTTCTTATTTTTAGGTTACTTAAAGCAATTTCTAGTTTCTAGTCTTACAGAATTTAAAATATTCACTTTGAATAGCTTTGTTGCATTACTATTATACTGGTTATTGTAAAGCACCAGAATAATTTTGTTTTCTACATTGCCATTTAAGCTTGTGTTCTAGTGCGGTGAATTTCAGGCAGAACCAGTGTGTGACTAAGGTTACACCATGTGGAAATACCCCGTATTCACCCCCAGCTGCGTGCAGATGCATGCCGGCGCTGTGCTGTGGGGGAAACCAAGCTGCTTTCTCCGTAGGAACTCCCAGGAGGCTATGGCCGTGTGAAGCCCGATATCGTCACCTATGGCGCTGGAGTGAGGGGCTCCGGGGTGAAGGGGGGCTGCCGGGCCCTGTCGGGGACCAGTGTGGCTTCTCCGGTGGTTGCCGGCGCCGTCACCCTGCTGGTAAGGTGAGTGCCGCTCAGCAGAGACGGGGTGGGGCTTCAGAGCAGGGGCTGACTCTTGCTTGTCCCCAACAGCTTTGAGAGTTGAGGAGCACGCCGTGAACCTGGCTCCATCTCTCTCTCCGTCTCCACCCTGTTCCGTGGGGGTGGGGATTCATGTGCACGAACACACGGGAAATCTGACTGGAAAGCCCTGGGTGAGGGCACAGTACCTGCGACTGTTCTCATGTCTGCTTTTGTTCCAGTTTGTTTTTACTAAATACTTTTTTTAAGATTTATTTATTTATCTGAGAGAGAGAGTGGGGGGAGAGGCAGAGGGAGAGGAAGAGAGAGAATGCTAAGCAGGTTGCACACTCGGTGCAGAGCCTGACGCGGGGCTTGTTCTTAGGATCCTGAGATCGTGACCTGAGCCGAAATCAGGAGGTGGATGCTTAACTGACTAAGCCACCCAGGAGCCCCTTAAAGACTTATTTTTAAGAGTTGGTTAAGCGGCTGTCTTCAGCTCAGGTCATGATCGCAGGGTCCTGCATGGAGCCCCATGTTGTCGGGCTCCCTGCTCCACGGGGAGTCTGCTTCTCCCTCTGACCCTCCCCCCGCTGCTCGGGCACGCCCACGTGCTCTCTCTTTCTCTCTCAAATAAATAAATATAGTCTTTTAAAAAAAAAAAAAAAAAGAATGGTTTTAGGTTCACAGCAATATTGAGGAAGGTTCAGGATTCCCCAGGGACCCTGTGCTTCCATTTTTTTTTTTTTTTTCGTTTTTAACATAACAGTTTTGTGCTATTGTTGTACTTTTTATGTCCAAGCAAGTGTGTATCTCAGGCAGGGAACAAAAAGATGTTTTCCTCCCATTTTTTCATTTCCTTAGGGAGTGACCTTTCAATGTGCTCTGTTAGCCGAGAGGAGCTGCGGTCAGGCAGCGGGACTGAAGTTTCTCTGTGTAATTTATCTGTTCTCTCTGTCTCATTGAGTCCCTCGTATGGTTGGAACGGAGCTTAGCGATTGGCCCTTAATTTTGCAGATAGTGAAGTTGGAAGAAAGTTCTCAAAGACAGTTGGCCAGAAATGATGCTCACGTGCTGTGACTTAGTCAGATGGGCCATGTGCCTTATCTCAAGGTTACAAAGAGAGGTCTTTGGAGTTAGTGCTCATTTTGTATTTTTCCCCCAACTCGCTCTCTTTCGACTTAGATGAGGCATTAGTTGAGCTTTTGTGTTGGGGTAATGTAAAACTGCATAGTTGAAAGTTAATATATTCTATGTTAATTTTAAAATTAAAATAGGGAGATGATAGTAAATGTTTTTATATTTAAAGTTCTTTTTTAAAGCAAGTAAGTTTATGTTGATTTTAGTTTCTGAGGCCTGGAATGTTCTATCTCTGTCCTCCTTTTCCCATCCTTCCCTTAGAGTTCAGAGCCAGATTCTTGAAAATACTGACACTGGCTAGGGTGGGCTCTAGAGAAGAACCCTGTCTTTTTTCTTCCAGTTGTTTTCCTTACCCCACGTTCGTGCGGAGAGGAAGAGGGGAGGGAAGGCAGACTGTGGAGTCACCTGGTTGCACTCAGGCTTTCATACTCGGTGGAGGAGCACATTCCACTGGGGTCTGGCTACCTTGTTGCTTAATGGAAACAGAGACCCTGGCTCCTTCCCCGCCGACCCTGACTGCGGACGGGGCTGAGGCTCAGTTGCACTCCTGAGCCCAGCAGACCTCTCCCCATTGGGCGAGCAGGGAGGCGAGGAGGCTTTCATTTCCAGTACTTTCTCTAAGTATAGCTGCTTCCGGTGTCAGGGAAGCCTTTCACTTTCCTTATCTCCCTGCAGCTAATAAAAGTGCCACTGTCGGAGCTCAGAAATGTGCCCAGGGCGAGTCAGCTCGCCTCCAGCCTGGCAGCACTCCTGAGGAAGCCGGGCCTGGCCTTTGGTCTGGCCTGTCCACGCAGGGGTGGGGGCTGGTGGCTGCCGCTGAGCTTCTGGCCACTCTGATTCTGGCTCCCACTTCACCTCCTCTGACTCTCCTTACACCGGATTTCCCATCTAGACCTATTAGAAATCCCGCCCACACTTCCAAGACCAGCCACCATCCTAGATATTCGGGAACTGTGGAGAGTCCATTTTTCTTTTTGCTTTCTTTTTTGTCCCCTGCATTGAGGGGGTAAAATTTACTTGTATTTAAGATACGTAGCCATACGGAAATGTGTGTGTTAGTGCTCGTGTTCTTAAGCATTGATTGTGCCCGTGTGTCACGGGGTTCCTGGCCAGGTAGCGCTGTGTGTTTGTTTGTCCAGGTGCGTTCTGATGAGGCAGAGCTCGGGCCCAGGTGTGCAAGGGCCTTCCCCACCTGTGAGCTCGCACACCCGGCCTCCAGAACGGCCAAGGCGGGCGGAGGCCATGGGCGTCACTCGGGTGCTGTGGCTCCTGTCTGTGCCGCGTGGAGGTCCTCCGCGGGCCCCGTCTGCTCTCCGTTCCTTCTGCTGCTGGGTGCCATCACGGCTTGTCTACTTCCTCCTGCCAGCAGGCTTCCCTTCCCCTCAGGAGCCGGGCACTCTGACCCGTTCCTGCCTCCTGCAGCCTTTGTGGTCTGTTTAGTCGTGTCACTGGGAAAATACATGGTTCTCACGAACTTAGTATATAACAGGCAGAAGCTCCCTGAGTCACTTGGCTAAGAAGTTGTCGCGAGACAGGTGCAGAAATGACATGTTCGTTCTCAGCCCGCACGGGCTTGACCGGAGCGGCCCCCAGGAGATGTGATGCAAGATCGGAATAGGTTAGGAATAGACCGATTTTCCTCCTCCTGCTGAGAGAGAGTGAGCAAATTCATGATTTTCTCTCCAGCACAGTGCAGAAACGCGAACTGGTGAACCCGGCCAGCATGAAGCAGGCGCTCATTGCGTCTGCCCGGAGGCTTCCTGGTGTCAACATGTTTGAACAAGGCCACGGCAAGCTGGATCTCCTCAGGGCCTATCAGATCCTCAACAGCTACAAGCCGCAGGCGAGGTTGGTACGCTTCCTTTAAATCGGCCTCCCTTCCTCCCTGGGCTCTGAGGGTGTTCCTCCCTGTGCACAGAATGCTGGCCTTGGGGACAGGAGCTGGGCACTGATCACGCCACACCGGCCCCTCGGGGTGGGGGGGCATCATGCTGCTGCCACCGGGCGGCACTTGAACTCATGTTCTGTTATTTGTAACACACATAGCTCAAGATACTCATTTGGTTTCTTTTAACTTTTTTTTTTTAAGGGAGGTTATTTTTAAAGTGATTTTTTTTTGTTTTAGAGAGAGCACGAGCGAGTGAGAGTGCGAGCTGGGGGAGGAGCAGAGGGGGAGGGAGGGGGACGAGCAGGCTCTGTGCTGAGTACGGAGCCCAGTCCTAGGACCCTGAGATCGTGACCTGAGCCGAAATCGAGAGTCAGTCACTTAACTGACTGAGCCACCCAGGCACTCTTCTTTTTACTTTTAAAACTGTTTTTTTTTTAAGACTTACTTATTTATTTTGTGGAGAGAGAGAGCGAGAGCACACATGCAGCGTGAGCAGGGGGAGGGACAGGGGGAGAGAATCCTCAAGCAGATTCCTTGCTAAGCATGGAGCCCGATGTAGGGCTCGATTCCAGGACCCTGAGATCATGACCTGAGCCAGAATCAGGAGTGGGTCACTTAACCAACTGAGCCACCCAGGCACCCCAAAACTTTCTTTTTAAATAATCTTAGGTTTGCAGAAATTGGCAAAAATAGTGTAGCTGTTGTCACATACCCTTTACCCAGCTTCCCCTGATGGCAGAACCTTCGCTGACAGTACTTGAACTCTTGAAACCAGCAAAGGAGCCCTGGCACTGCGCCATGATGGGTCCACAGACCTCGCTCACAGGCGCCCAGGCCCCGGTGCGCTGTGTCCGTCCTGACCCTTTGGGAGTGCTGGTTACTTACTTAGTAGGTAGTAAGTAGACTGCCTCTCCATGTGAGTTTACCTGATGCTTTCTCATGATTAGTTTGAGGTCATGTATTTTTAGTCAGAGTTGATTTTTGCTTTTTACGTTGAAATTTTTGTTCGAGAGAGTTATTTATTACTAGATTCACAGTGAAGTTTCACAAATAGTACATGAGGACTATGTCTTAGTGAACGTGGTGCAGGCCTCAAAGCCTGGAAATTAACACTGCTTCATTACCGTAGCTTAATCTCCAGACTGTAGTCAGATTTCACCCACTGTGCGTCCCGTCCTTTTCCGGGTCCAGGATGCAGCCACTGTCCCACAGTACATTGGGTGGGCCCGTCTGCCTGGTCTCCTCCCGTGGGGACACTTCCTCAGTTCCTGTTCCTCTCATGGCTGGCAGTGTCCGTTGGCCTCGTGTGGTTGAGGTGGTGCGTCACTCTGTGCCCTCCAGGAGGCAGACACCAAGGTGGAGGGCATGTCCAGGAGATCAGCTGCGGGGAGGGGACTCGGGAAGGAGACAGGAAGAGTCTGAGGGCTGCCACAGCCAGATCTCAGAATGTGTCCACTGATGGGGAGCTCTTGAACCAAGAGGAGCCTGTGTCCCTAGGGATGGCCCTGCCCTGGTACTCCCATGCTCAGCCTTGGCAGTGGTGGTGGGGTGGGGAGGCAGCAGCGGGCCACCTGCCCTGGCACAGACACGGCAGAGGGTCCGTGGGCTGTCCTGCGGCACATCCGAGCAGCAGGGCTCCTGGTTCCATAGGTGGCACCTGCCAGGTCCCTCCCCTGGCCCTTGTGATTGCTAAGTGTCCTGTGTGAGTGCACTTGGAGATGATCCTGTGTCTTTTCTTTTTCTTTCTTTTTAAAAAAAATTTATTTATTTGAGATAGCGAGAGAGATTGAGAGAGAGCTCGCGCACAAGCGGGGCCGTGGGGGGAGGAACAGAGGGAGAGGGAGAAGCAGGCTTCCCTCTGAGCTGGGAGCCCGACGTGGGGCTCGATCCCAGGACCGCGGGATCATGACCTGAACCGAAGGCAGATGCTTAACTGACTGAGCCACCCGGGCGCCCCGAGATGATCCTGTTTCTGTCGTCCTCTGACTCCGGGTCCCGGCATTCGTTACTGGCTCTTGACTGTGACAACGCTCCTGTAGAGGCCGCCCCGGGGGGACTTTTTGTTTCTCTCGTTCGTTCCACGCTTCCTGGTTGGAATTCTCCTTCCTTTTCTCTCCTGTATTTCCTTATCCGCCTGTTTATATCGGTGTGGGCACAGGGATGTTTATTTTACTCTCTGGACTGTAGCCCATTGATACCTTGTTGATTTTGTTGCTCAGGTTGTCCCAGGTTTGGCCGTTGGAGGCTTTCTCGTCGGCTGCGGTGGCTTTGCCGCCTGCCTCCCTCGTTTTTTGAGCACTTCCTCACTGTTTGGCGCACAGGCTGATCACACGTTCCCAGCCCCAGCCCTGGTGTTCTTTCTTTCCCCACGCAGCCCCGGCCCTTCCATGGGAGAGGGTGTTTGGAACCAAGACCCGGCAGCCGCTGAGCCGGTGGCTCTGTGGCCCTTCAGCAGACGGCTGGGCAGAGTCTGCCTGCTCACGCCGTGCGCACCTGTGTCAGTCGTCGCTGCGGCCAGGAGCCCAGGAGTCCGTCCCTCCCCTGGTCCCACCCAGGCCGAGTTCTCCACCCGGTCTTCCCTTACGCGGAACGCCCTTCTCCAGCACACCAGGCACAGGACGTTTACCTCTTTGCTCAGTCCTCACGGTCTATGCCGGGTAGTTGCAGAATTGCTGACCCCTCCCCTCGTGAAAAACAGATGTCCCGACTGGAGGGCAGGATCTGTGTCTAGTTCTTATCTTTGGGGCTTTGCAGCACGTGGCCCTGCTGAGCCCCAGAGTTCCTCAGCTCGCTTCTTGTCTCCCGCCTCGTCAGTGGTGCTTCGTGGTGTTTCGATGCTCATTCTTAATACAGTTGAGTTGGTTAGTTTGTATTTCTGTGTGGACACCCCCCCCACACATCGTGGTTGATTTCTACGGGTTATGTATTAGGTATGTGAGACGTTACCCTGGCTCTGCGGTCAGGGGGGCACAGGGGAGGTCCTGCGTCCCCTCTGTCCCTGCTCCCGCTCCCCCATGTCTCCACCCTGTCCCATCCACCCCCTGTGGATAACAGTCTCGTTAGTTTTGGGCTTATCCTTCTTGTATTTCTTTTTGCACAAATGAGCAGATACACGTGTATATTCCTGCATCCCTTTTCTTACATTAAGTTTAGCATCACTGCAAATATTTTTTTTGTGTTTTGCTTTTTTCACTTAACAGTATCCTGGAAATCACTCCATATCAACTCATGGAGCTCTCTCTTCTTTCTCTTCACAGCGGTGTAATGTGGGTGTGCGTTGTCTGTTCAACTACGTACTCACATGTGGGCCTTTAAATTATTTGCAGCATGTTGTAATGACAGGCTGTTGCAGCGAAAGCACTGCGCTGGTGTAAATTTGCTGCATTGCTGGTGTGTCTTCAGGGGAGGTTCCTACGAGTGGGATTGCTGGGAGGCTTTAGTGAGGTCCTGCCCTGCTCCCCCGCAGAAGGCGTGGGCCTGCTTCCCAGAGCCCCCGCCACAGGATGCCCCACACCTGACTTGCGGCCAGTCTCATGGGGGACAGAGGGGCTCTCCCTGTTGCTTTTGTTTGTGTTTGTCTAGTTCTGAGTGAGGTGGGGTACTTTGTCTATGGTGAAGGGCCGTTTTTATCCCTTTCTTGTGAGGCGTCTGCTTATTTCTTTTTCCCATTTTTCTGTGCAGTTTTGTTCCTCAGTTTTTAAGAATTCTTTACAGGTTAGGGTCACTGACCTTTTGTCAGCGATATACACTGCAGGTCTTTCTCTCCGTGTGACAGTGTTTTGACTTGATGTAAAGAGCTCGTTGCTGTTCAGTGTGTTTTTCCTGTAGCCACATTAGTTAGGTTCTTGCTGGTTGCCAGTCCTGGATTTTGAGTCACACAAAGCTTTTCTCTTTATGAAAGTACAAGGAATTCACCCACGTTTTCTTCTAATATGTGTCTGCTTTCTTTTATATCCTTGAGTTTCTCTGATCCGTTTGGAGTTTATTCTTGTGTACAGTGTGAAACAGGGATCTAACTGTATCTTTGCCACATGGCCACCCGTCTGTGAGCCCCCTTTATAAAACGCCCATCTTTGCCCCAGTGATTTGAGGTGCCGTCACTCGAGACTCTGGGTCCAAGGTAGTCCCTGGGGATGGATGGTCATGTGCTCATTCTCTGCCAGCCAGGGCCTCCAGAGTTCCAGAATCATGGAAGGAAAGAGGTGTTCTCTGCTCATCGTGCCATGCGTGAGCAGTCTGGGCAGGCTGGCCCGGTGGTCTCTCAATGCAGGGAGCGTGGCAGAGCAGGTCCCCGGGTGCCAGCCCAGGGCGGCCCTGCAAGCAGCCCTCCCTGGCTCGGGTCCCCGTGAGGACGCAGTCCTGCAGTTGCAGCCCCTCGTTGTCCTCTGACGTGCTCTGCTCTGACACTGTGCTCTTTGTTTCAGTCTGAGCCCCAGCTACATCGATCTGACCGAGTGTCCTTACATGTGGCCCTACTGCTCCCAGCCCATCTACTATGGAGGGATGCCGACAATCGTCAACGTCACGATCCTCAACGGCATGGGCGTCACAGGAAGGATTGTAGACAAGGTGATGCCGCTCTCTGGCTTGTGGTGAACTTGGACGTGGCCCGGCCTTCGTGCCTTGTCTCTCTCCTAATGTTAAAGCAGGAGAGGTTTTCTCCTCCTGTCTCGGGTGCCAGGGTATTAGAAGCAGTGATTTATTTTCTCCTGAGTCCTTTACAGATAAGTTGAGGATAAATTAATGGAACCAGTTTGGTACTTTATTTTGGTATCTCAAATTTGGCTCCTGAATGGACTAATTATATTTGATTCTTCATTATGTAATTTTCACCTGTAATTAAATGCCCACCTATAATTATTGTATTCTTGAGTGAGCACTAATGGGCCCTCCAGTCAAAAAGGTGTGTTCTTGATTTTAGTTTTGTTTTTATAATTTTTCTTTTACTTCATAAGTATTATCGTGATAGTAAAGGTTGGGAAAAGAGAGCAGAAAAATCACTTCCAGCCCCAGCACACCAAGGTAACCACTGTTTTTAAAGTGTTCTTTTCCAGCCTTTATCTCAAGTATGTATTTTTGTTCTCTGTGCAGTAGGCCCAACTTTAGTCTTGTCTTTCTCGGCTCTTGTCGTATTGTTAAATGTAACTCTACGCACAGTCTCAATGTACTTGCTAACAGCTATTCAGTATCACATAGGATTGTTAAATCATAATTTATCTATTTTTTTTTTAACCGAAAACACTTATTTTATCCTTCAGGGAACAAACTTTTTCTTTTCAAGATAATCGTGATGAGCTTACAAAAATGGGCATTTACAGTGCAGCTTTATATAATCCAAACGTTAAAAACTTAAAAGAGATTTCTACTTTGTTGTCCTTATAAGACAAAACAGAAATCCATTCATACTCAGGCGCTTCTCCTCAGCATCGTTAGAGGATTTCCATTGAGCAAACGCTGATCTAATTGAATAATCCTTCCTTCTGGTGGTATTTGAAACAAAGCCATCAGATCTCAGAAACTTGCCAACAGTTTCCTTCTCACTCTTCTTCACAGTGTGAATTCTTGATGTCACATCTGTCCGCACGCACACAGGCAGCAGCAGTGACCGCTCACTGTCGCGTTAGCCGCCGGGGCTGCGCAGGAAGTGGCCGCATCCCGGGCTTGGACAGCTGGGCTCTCCAGCTGTGAGCGTTCACTGAGAGTCTTTGCATATGTGGTTTCCTTTTCTTGTGAATTATTTAACATAAACTCCCTGGATTGGAATCCCGAGTCAGAGAGCCTGGACATCATTGTGGCCCTTGGTACACACTAGCGAGCCCTCCCTGAGAGTCGTGTCCGCGCGCGCTGTCGCCGGCCGTCCGGCCAGGCTATACGGAGGGCCGCTGGCTGCGTTGCCCGCAGGGGCTGGGACGGCTCTTTTTTTTTTATTTTAATTCCACGAGGTTGTTAAAAATCGAAATAAAATTCATGTACTATAAAATGCAGCCTTTTAAATCAAGTGAACCAGGAATTCCTGGTATATTGACAAATAGTGATTGCAACCATCACTTTCTGTAATTCCGGAACATTCTCATCACCCCAAGAGGAAACCCCCGTTAGCAGTCGCTCCCCATTCTCCCTCCTCCTAGCCCCGGGCAGCTCCTGAGGTGCTTTCTGTCTCTGCATTTGCTTGTTGGGGACAGCCCGTATACGTGGGGTCATGCCCAGTGTGGCCCACCGTGACTGGCCTTTCACGACACACGGTGTCTTTACGGTTCATCCGTGTCGTAGCACGTCAGTGCTTCGTTCCTCTTTCAAGCTGAGGGATATTCCGTTTTGTGGACGGGCCATGTTTGTGTATTCATCAGTTGGTGGACATTTGGTTTGTTTGCATGTGGTTCATCTTTTAACTTTAAATTCAGAGGGGATAACGTGTATGTCTTGCTTCTGAGCTCTTCTCCAGTTATCTGGGAGGTGGCGCTCTCTAGCTTCGTCCCCGATTGTGTGAGTTAGCTTTTCATTCCCGTGGCCCGTTCTTTCTGCGGGATTTCAGGGTCTCTCTGTCGATCTGAACGTCTCTTTGTCCTAGAGAAATTAACCATTGCTGTGTTTCTGCGCATCAATTTCTCCCAGATTGGTGTCTTTCTCTTTGACACTAGAGGTAGTGTTAACTTAGTTAGTTATTTTTGGTTTTGTACAAGTTCCACACTTCCCCGTGGTTGAATTTTCATCTTTTATGATTTCTCGTTTCCAAAAATTAGAAACTTTTCTCTGCAGAGTAGGATAAAAATCTTGATTTTATTTTCTACTAATGTTCCTTTTATGCTTGTAAGATATTTAATTTTCTCATTAGTATTGAGCTCATTTGATACATGTCATAAGAGATGGATAAAAATTAACTTTTTTCTCTTGTTAACCAGTGGTCCCTGGAGCATTTATCAGCACTGTTTGTCGTGCCATATCCTACAAATATTTGTCTTCTTTTCCAGGATTTTTTTTTTTTTTTTTTTAATATGCTGACTCACTTGGGGAGAATATTGCTCTCTGGCTTGTGAGGGAAATGAGTAGTTTAGGTTGGTTTGAAATACTGGTTCATTTTGTAGGAGCGAGTCTGTGTTTCTTCCAGATGCCTCCCTGCATGCTCCCCTCTGCCCAGGCCCGAGCCCCCTCCTCTGGGTGTCCTGCAGAGACCTGCCTGCCTGGCCACTAGCTGCATGGTCTGACTTTGGACAGTTAATCCGCGCCATTTTAGTATTTTATTCCTTTACATTGCTGTGATTCTTGAAGCATACAAATAATTGGAATTTGTTCACAAATTGGAGAGCTTTCATTTATTTACGTTCTCTATCAGATCAAAGTTCTTTGCCAAACCATGTGTCCTTTTTTTTTTTTTAAGCTTGGCGAAAAAAGTTCTCTTTAAAGTGGGAGATTGTCTGAAATAGTTGTTTCTAGACCTAGTGGGTGATGTTCCAGACTTTACCTAGTCTGCTTTGTTTAAAGGTAGTTTAAGATCTGAATATAAATTTCATTTGGTGCTGTTTAGTGGAGCAGGGGTCTGAAACCGAGTCAGGTAAGGTTGCAAATGAGTATCTCACCAGAGCTTCTGCTTATTTTTCTCCGCAGCCTGACTGGCAGCCCTACTTACCGCAGAATGGAGACAACATCGAAGTTGCTTTCTCGTACTCCTCCGTGTTATGGCCGTGGTCAGGCTACCTGGCCATCTCCATCTCTGTCACCAAGAAGGCAGCTTCGTGGGAAGGTGTTGCGCAGGGGCACGTCACGGTCACTGTAGCTTCCCCAGCGGAGGTGAGAGTGCATGCTCGCCAGGGAGGGTCCTGCTGTCCACCTTCCACTGGCTCCTGCCAGGAAGTGGGCGCAGGCCGAGTACCTGGGGTCTGGGGTTTGAAGCCAGTTGACGGGTGTGATGAGGCTTGCGGGCCGTGGGTGGTGCTCCCCGGGCCTCCTGAGGAGCAGCTGGAGTTCCAGAGCCCACTCAGCAGTGAGTGCGCTGCCTCCCATTCTCTTGCTGAGCAACAGCAGGTAAGACTTTTCATGCCAGAGTTCAAGTTCAAAATGATTGCAAAAATATGCGTTCTCTACAAGGGGCGGTGGGGCTAAACCTGTGTAGTCCAGGAGTTTTCAGGAACGAGGTGCCTTAAATTTTACGTCTTAAACTCATGAAAAATTTTAATGGGATGAATTGTGACATGTGAGTGTTTCTTCCTACATTTGTCATTAGGAATGCTTGCATTCAAATGATACGTAGAAGTAATTTTTTAAACCCAAAAGCCTGAAAGTTTCTTCTGAGCAGAAGGGGCAGTTTGAATGTCTTTTATTTATTTCAGTCAAAAAATGGCGCCGAACAGACTTCAACCGTGAAGCTCCCAGTTAAGGTGAAGATCATTCCTGCCCCACCACGGAGCAAGAGAGTCCTCTGGGACCAGTACCACAACCTCCGCTACCCGCCTGGCTACTTCCCCAGGGATAACCTGAGAATGAAGAACGACCCTCTGGACTGGTAAGCAGCCGCCAGCCGCCACGCTTTCCCCCCCAGTCCTCCCACGGCAGGGGGAGCCCGGCGTTTGCGACCACTGAGCTCGACCTCGATTGCTCTCTCTCCTGACTACCGTTGAGTCAGTCAGCAGACTCTGCCAGTCCTGCCTTCACAGCGTGTCCCGGGTCCTGCCCTAGCTGCCTGCCGCCGCCTCGGCTGCCCGCCCCCTCCGCACCCAGGCCGTTGTCCTTGCTCGCCTGCGCGGCAGCCTCCTGGCCAGTCTCACTATTCCCCTAAAGCCCATTCTCCATGCAGCAGCCCTGGTAATCTTAAAAAACAGGAATTTGAGCACACGTGGCCTAAAACTCTCCAGTGGCTGCCTCTTCACATGCCACACTCCCTGCTGTGTCCTGCTCCACCCTGCAAACCCTGCGCCATGCCGCCCCTCAGCCAGCCCTCCTGGCTTGCCCTCCAGGGCAGCTGGCTTGGTGTCTTCTTGGCCCGTACGCCAGGCTCATTGCCGCCCTCTGTAAGTACTGGAGTTTGGACTTCATGCAGGGAGTGGGGGAGTAAGGAGCCTTGGAAGATGGGGGCAGGACACTTACAGGTGTAACAGGTTCTTCCTGAAGATGTCTCTGGAAGGCTCAGACCAGAGGCAGGGGGAGAGGAGTGGTGAGAAGTTGAGAGGCCGAGGTAAGGGCCACGTCCTGGAGAGGTGCCTGGGCTCAGCCCTGCGGGGGAGCTGGCTCTGGAGGGCTGCAGGGAGGGGGCCCCTGGCGCTGCCACGGGGCGCTTGGCTAGGGGCTTACATAGAGGGTACAGTGGGAAAATGAGTAGGTTCAGGGGGAAAAGGGATGGAAAGGTGATCCACGTCGGTGCTGCACGGTTAACGTGATCACTAGCAGCCGGGGCAGGTCCCGCGCCTCTGTGTGCCCGTGCTCGGTCAGCGTGGTTGCTCCCCGTGCTTGCCGCGGCTAACGTGACGCTTCAGGGCACTTTACAGAGCAGCTCTGCGGCCGTTCCTTCTCATCGTGGTGTGTCCTTCGAGCCCGTGCCGTAGGCGCGATTTCCTGGTATCACCCATTTTACGTGCAAGCCCGGGGACCGCGGGTCTGGAAAGGCCGACTTCGGTGTGGTGAGCCGGACGCCCCCGGCCTGTGCTGTCGGCGAGCCGCGCTGCCTCGAGGGGGCCGCTTTCGGAAGGGAGCTGCGTGGCTAGCTAAGCCCTCGTCTCCTGCAGCGATGGGCCACCCTAGTGCAGAGCTTACTGTCTTTCAGGAACGGTGACCATATCCACACCAACTTCAGGGACATGTACCAGCACTTGAGAAGCATGGGCTACTTCGTTGAAGTCCTCGGCTCCCCGTTCACGTGCTTTGACGCGAGTCAGTATGGTGAGTAGCCAGGCGCCGGCCAGGTGTCCTTCCCGTGGGGTCGCGTGTGCGGGGACCGTTGGAAAGATGAACGCAGTGTGAGCGAGAGGCCGCGAGCCAGCGGCGCAGGGCCTCGCGTCCTCGGGGAGGCTGCAGCCAGGCTCGGAAGCAGAGTGACACGTGTTCCTGTCTGGCAGTGACAGTGGTAACCTTCGGGGAAGGGGACACTGGCAAGCTCGGGACAAGGATGTTTGTGCATTTTAGGTCTTTATTTTAATTAGAAGAAACTAGCGCTGCATTTTGCTTCTTCTCCAGTGAGTGACATCTGTGTACCTGGGTGTCACACACGAGAGAGCCCAGCGTTGTTAGTAGGTGACTGTGCTCTGGGACCCGGGTGCTCTGTTTTTCACCCCCTTGTAGAGGGGTACGGGGACCACAGACCAAAATATTAGAAGCTGGGGCTTGAGACGTGGATGCCAGTGGAATAGTGTGTTTCTGAAGCCGCGAATCCTGCGGTTCAGAGGCGCGGACTCACCGCCGGCACCCTGTCCCTCAGGAACTTTGCTCATGGTGGACAGCGAGGAGGAGTACTTCCCCGAGGAGGTCGCCAAGCTGAGGAGGGATGTGGACAATGGCCTGTCGCTCATTGTCTTCAGTGATTGGTATAACACATCTGTCATGAGGAAAGTCAAGTTTTACGACGAAAATACGAGGTACTCATAGGAGTTGGTATTTGATAAGAAATTCGGGTTTTTGAGAATTAAATTCTGTCTAGCAAGTACTTAAGAGGACTGGTCCGAGTGGTCCTTCCGTTGCCAGAGTCAGGTTCAGACGCTGGGCTGGAGTGGCCTCCCTCTTCCCGAGCAGCGATGTTGCCGAGAATCGCTTATAGACTAAGCGATGTGCTCCTTGATCCCAGGTATTGTCTTCCCTTGTTGATCTTAGATACTTGAGCTGTCAGTTTCTCCCATATCTCTGTTGTTGAATCTATACAAATTTAAGTGGGTGAAAGGAGCCGTTATTTAAAGGAACCTTCTAGAAGATAAGTTATTGATCAAGGATTCCCAGTGTTTTATGAATGTATCA
Source organism: Phoca vitulina (assembly GCF_004348235.1). Classification (NCBI taxonomy): domain Eukaryota; kingdom Metazoa; phylum Chordata; class Mammalia; order Carnivora; family Phocidae; genus Phoca; species Phoca vitulina. Next base: position 4,608,246 of record NW_022589759.1, read on the forward strand.
TAATGTATTTTGAATTTTTTTTTCAGAGTCTGTGAGTTCAACTTTAAAGACTCTTTTCTCATCTCTTTTCACGGACCCTCTCGAGGTCTAGGCTCCGTAGCAGTGTATTTGTGTACACATGGCGCGTTGCGCGAAGTGAATTTAGCTTTGATTTATTGTGCACGCTGGCTGAAGCATGTACATTGTATTATCAAACCCAGACAGGTGACCTTAGTGTGCACGGGCTGGATTCCGGCAGGAGACATTTAGTTTCGTCATGAAAAGACTGAGTGAGTGAGTGAGTGAGTGAGTGAGTGAGTGAGTGAGTGTGTGTGGCGGGTGGGGGCCAGGCTTCAACCCCTCACAACCTGCGCCCCTTGTTTCTTCCACAGGCAGTGGTGGATGCCGGACACCGGAGGGGCTAATGTCCCTGCTCTGAACGAACTTCTCTCTGTCTGGAACATGGGGTTCAGCGATGGCCTGTATGAAGGGGATTTTACCTTAGCAAACCATGACAGTAAGGTTTCGTTTGTTCTTGAATAGGGCACATGATCTCAGGATGCGAGAGCATAAGCCATGTGTCTATGAAGTTAAGGTTTCAGAGGGAGAGGATGGTGTGATTCCTGAAGAAGCAGGGTCTGTAGGCAGAACCAGTCAGTGTCTTCCCAAAAAGACATTTTAGTAAAGCTGTCATTTATCCATAATCTCCAAATGAGAATCTTGTCTGCGGGCATTCCTGATCTTGGTGCCACCGGTCAGGTTCTTGACCTCACTCGTGTGTGTTCCCAGAGAGGAAATTCCTCACGGGTCCCTGCTTTATAAAATTCTGGTCATGAAATCACTGTGCATGCCTCATTTAAGAAGTTTACCCACAGATCAGCTTTTGGTAACTAGTCTCTAGAACAACATCCTGAGCATTACTGTTCTCACCTCTGCTCACCCTGACAAAGCTCTGACTTCTGAAGTCTATTCAGAAACCTCACATTAGCAGCATTTTTTAGCTTGAATTCAGAGCTAGCAAGCTCTGTCTTAGAATGAAAAACAGTGTTAGAAAAACTGACATAAAGACTGCATTTGAGGTGAATGAGTAGCTCTTGATAAAGTGTTGAGTGTCTCTGCCTTCTCCTAACTAACTCCGAGTAACTCTTCTTCTCTAGTGTATTATGCATCAGGGTGCAGCATCGCTAAATTTCCAGAAGATGGCATTGTGATAACACAGACGTTTAAAGACCAAGGTAAGGAATGCTATTTTGGTTTCTTTGCTTTTTCTTTTAATAACCATTTTATTTGCGTATAATTCACATTTACTCTTTTTTTTTTAAAAATGGTTTTGTTTTGTTCTGTTTACACTTTTTTAAGGTGTACAGTTCCGTGACTGTTAGCTGCTTCCACAACATTTTCATCACCCCGTACCCCTTAGCAGTTTTGTGTTTTTAAAAAAGCTTACTGTAGTATTATTTGTATGGTACCTGCTTTAGGCAGGACTTCTAGATGGTGGCTTTGGGGGCTGAAAGATAATTTGAGTACTTGTGGATACTGATCACTGCAAAATAAATAGATTGCCTTCAGGAGAGCAGCTGTTGAATATTTGTAGATTTTTTAAATGACTTTCAGAGTTGCTTGAAATTTGTTACTATTTGTGAAGTTCTGCTTCTAGATTGCCAGATCACTAAAATTTTAGAAAAATGTTGACCCTGTTTTAAAGTTCTTAACTTAATTACAGATCATCTCTTAAAATTCCCTTAAGAATTTGAAGGAGAGAGGGGGCGCCTGATTGGCTCAGTCAGTGGAGCATGCGGACTCTTGATCTTGGGGTTATGAGTTCTGGCTCCACACTGGGTGTAGAGATTACTTAAAATCTTAAAAGAAAAAGAATTTGAAGAAAAGAAAGGTCTTCCTTGCAGTTTTGCTTCTAATGAAGGTTGCCATTTTCTGTAATTGGAAGTTAGGACAGTTTCTTTGGTTAAAAATGACAAGAAGGCAGAATTTCTCTGTCATCTGTTTGCACTTATAAGATAGAATTTATTTTTTATTACCTAGAGTGATTTTTTTTCCCTTCATCAAGGCAAGGTCAGTCAATAAATAGATCTGTGTTCATAAGGTTGTATTTTAACTTCAGGCACATCAGTGATTCTGTGTTCCCAGTTGCTAGGCACAGTTTACCATGGGCTAGTGATTTCTTCTGGAATCCGTTTCTTCCAGGGCAGCGTAGTTTCTGGTGCGGGTGCGAGAGTAGTGGTCTCATTGTCGGCTTATTGCTGCCTGGTTTGGGGAGGGGGGCATATCACTGTAGATTTCAGGGTGCCTGTTTTGCTGTTCTGCTGGTGAAAATAAAAATTAATTATCTTCAAGTCCTTTCTAAGTGGCTTTTAATTTACAGATAGCCTTTAAGTTGAATAACCTTTTGGGTACGAAATAGGAATTTGAAAATCTAGGTTATGCTGGATCAAGAGGGACCCTTTTGTCAGAAACAAACCTCTGACAAACCACGAGGCCGTGTGGCAACGCAGCGCACACTCGCCCCATTTCATCTGTTTTCCTGCTCTGTCTTTCCCTCCAACAAAGAGAATCTTATTTTCTCTTGCACTTAGTTTCTAGTGGGGTTGTCCACAGAGAGCAGGAAATGCCATATTTTTACAGCCACAGACGGTTTAGATGTCACCAGCACGGTGAGCAGCGTGCGGCAGATGTGCGTCCTGTCCAGTGTGGAGGAGAGCTCTGGCTTCGGGGCCGGCCTTGTAGGCTGTATGGTGAGGGCAAGGCAGCTGCTGCCCGTGGCACTGATGCATTTTTGACTTCTTGATTCGGTTCATATTGTAAACTGTGTCATCTGATTGGGCAGAGGTAAGAAGGCTGCACTGTGGGAACATTTGTATCGTGAGACAAACGTAACCAGTGTCTTAAATGTGAATTTAAAGTATGTGGGCATCTGTTTTAAAAATTAGTTATATTTGTCCTCATTTTTAATAATAAAATGCCAAACCTAGGTATGTGTAACCGAATCCGCAAAGGTACCCGTGTATACCGAGAGCTGCCTGGCCAGTGGCCCCTTGTGAGCGCAGCCCCGGGACATAGGCCTTTCAGCAGAATCAGAGGGGACATGTATGTGTGTTTTCAGGATTAAAAATACTATGTACCACCATTTCAAGTGAAAATATAAGAGGATGGCAGGAAATGTCTATACACATGTGAGTTTTACTAAAACCAAATTAATGGCACTTAAAACGTTTTCGTGTTGTAAAAGTTTGCACTGTTGTGATTGAATATTAGATTTTGCTGTGATTTTTTTTTTTTTTCCTTTTGGTCTTGTGGACTAAATGTCAAGCAGTGGTCGTGTGGATTAAATATCAAGTAGCGATTGGAAAATTATTTCATTCCTCGACAAAAGAAATAATTCATTCCTCAATATTTTTGTTTTCATTGTGGTATTTTTTTAGGATTGGAGGTTTTGAAGCAGGAAACGGCAATTGTTGAAAACGTACCCATTTTGGGACTTTATCAGATTCCAGCCGAGGGTGGAGGCCGGATCGTGCTGTACGGGGACTCCAATTGTTTGGACGACAGTCACCGACAGAAGGGTGAGGGCTGGGGGTGTGGCCACAAAACAGCTTGGGCTACCTGCCTGACTATAAAGCCTTCGTCCCCCTTGTCCCTGGAAAGGCCCTGGAAAGGTGCTGGAAGATACAGGGACCTGCTGCTGAGTGCCTAGGGCGGCCAGGCAAGTCCCAGCTGCTTTGGCTGTGTGGCACGTTCGCTAGGTGTCTAAGTCTGGACGCCGGAGCAAGCCAAACAAGACTGCGTGACAGGCTCCCTGCCTTCCCCACCGTGCCGCTGTCCTCAGGCTCGTAGATGCTGGGACTGTCGCGTCTGAGTGGAGAGGCTCTCTGCCTGGCTCTGCCTGCCCCCGCGTCCCCTTCTGGAGTCTGTACTTCCCAGGCACTGCCATGTGGGGTGCCCTTCCCAGGTCAGACCCACTCTTTCTGGAGGACCAGCGCTTGGCTCTCCTCCCAGACTTGGGAATTTGGCTGTTGTGAGCCTTCATTAGTGGGGGCGTTCGGTATCCTCGTCGGGTGTGGGGGGAGCTTGCAAGGGGGGGACTGGTCCTTGGCATTCCTCCACTTTTTCAGTATCTCTCAGTGCATCCTCCAAATTTGGGGTTTTGAGCCTGGACACGGACTGTTGATTTCTCATTTTGTGAAGGAGGAAATGGGAGTGAAAGCATTGCATCCTTTGGCCTGGTGAGGTGCTGACGCAGCCAGGTCTAAAGCTTGTCTTTGGGCTCCCTGGAGAACGGGACGGGGGGGGGGGGGCCGGAGCCTCAACATTTGCTACTAGGAACCCGGCCCAAGCAAAGAGCGAAGCCACGGGAGCGTGAGCTGGGAGCTGCGTGCATCTCTTGGAGTGAAGTTGAGCTTGACTAAATTCCTAGCGTTTTGTGTAAATCCTCAGAATGTGGTTGGTCTTTTTAAAAAGGTTAAAGTCACAGTTGAAAGAAGATTAATGTTTTATTTCCATAGAGATTTTAAGACTGGAGATCTTCTGGTAAGACTCTTTATTAAAGTTTTAAATGCCTGAGAGGACTGTCCTGGTTCTAAATCCTCAAGCACGTGGCCAGAGCACCCTTGAGTGAGCGAAGTGCTTGCTGGCGTCAGATGTCAGCGGCCTGTCCAGTCCCGGCTGGTGGCAGTGGGACTGCGGTGATGGATGCGGGCAGAACCCGCGTGGAGGCAGCGGGTCTAGGTTTACAGATGCTGCAGCATCTCAGTCTCCTGATGAGAGGACCCTTCACGTGGGTCTGTGATGAGGGCTGTCGGCCGCTGCCCAGCACCTAGACTCCTTCCCGGGTCCCTCAGAATAACTGACTGTTCCCTGTTCCCATACATTGTGGGGCCCACTGGCCCAGTTACTAGACTCTGCACTTGTGTTGACCTTGAATTCACTTCCCAGTGGAGTGCACACAGTGGTCCTGGCTCACCCCTCAAAGTGTAGACCCAGATCCTTCCCCGAGGACAGCCTCCAGAAATTGGCAGAAGCTTTGGGGCCCTGTTCTCTGAGCAGTTCTTTGCTCAGTGGGCATCATGTGGTCTGGCCATCCCTGAGTGGGCTCCAGTCTGTCCTCGTCGTGAGGGGCCCAGAGCCAGGTGGCGCTCGGGCAGCCTGTCCAGCCCAGCGCCCAGTGGCACTGACCCACTTGAGCCCTGGGGCCAGGAGTGAGGCTCACAGTCAGGTCCTGTCCGTCGTGCTAGTCTTTGTGGGCTGGCGCTGACCGCAGAGGATGTGCGCTTCTCAAGAATAGGTGATTTTCTCACCTTCCATTTCTCCTCATTTGGGGGGGCTTTTATTTTCCTGTTGGGATTCCTTAAAAACACTCTAATCCCTAAACAGCTTGCCCATTGAACCCACAGACTGCTTTTGGCTCCTGGATGCACTCCTTCAGTACACGTCCTATGGGGTGACCCCTCCCAGCCTCAGTCATTCCGGGAACCGGCAGCGCCCTCCCAGCGGAGCCGGCTCGGCCACTCCAGAGAGGATGGAAGGTGAGTGTGTGTGGCGGGCGCCCGGCTGCTTCAGGAGGCCGTCGTGCCTGCTAGAAACGGAGCCTGTTGGCGAGCCCCCGGCTGTTCCCAATGCTCACAGGCGGGCTGTTCTCCTGGGAATAGAAAGGACGTGCACTCCGAGGTCCCCACACTGCCCCAAGTTAGCATGTACTGTTTCCTCTCACAGATGGAGCCCCAGCTCCTGGGGGTCTTCGGGAAGAAGGGCCAGCGTTTCTGAGCGCTCACCAAGTGCCAGGCACACGGGTCACCTCCCCAGGGCCTCGCAGAGCTCTGGGAAAATAGATGAAGAGACAGGAGTTGAGAGGTGTAGCTGGTCGAGGTCACCGGGCAGTGAGCCGTGGCGACATGTTGCCTAGCCCGCTGTGTGGCAGAGCCTCCCCGTGGGGCCCTCCAGAAGGGCGGTGTGAGCTGCAGATACAATTCTCATCTTCCAGTGGCCACGCTAAAAAAGCAAAAAGAAATGGGTGAAATTCATTTTAGTGAAGTTCTTTGGCCCAGTGCACCAGAACACTGTTGAAACGTTGACAGCCCTGTTTCAGTTGCTCAGTGCCCACACGTGGCTACAGTACTAGACAGGGCAGGTCTAAGAAATAAATTCTGAAATTTGAAAATGCTCATTTTTTTTGTTTTGCCTGAGAATTAAATACTCTGAGAAAGCTTTTGTTTCTGAAGTGTATCTACAGGTTAGATTCCTCGAGTATAGACTCGTGTGTGGAAATGTGGTCAGTAAAGTCGCCCAGCCACGGCCATGCGTCTGGCGTGGTCCTTCTGCTCTGTTCACTCCCTGTGAGCAGTGAGCACGTGTCCCACTGGGAGCCGGGTTACCAGGGCACGAGGTGGGCCTGTTGGCGGGAAGACAGGCTAAGGCGCCTCCCTTGTGTCTGCCCCTTCTAACGACCGTGGTTTTGTGTCGCTGGTGTTGCTGCCGCCCCAGGGAACCACCTGCACCGGTACTCCAAGGTCCTCGAGGCCCGTTTGGGAGGCCCGGAGCCTCGGGCTCTGCCGGCCTGTCCGCACCTGTCGTGGGCCAAGCCACAGCCTTTAAACGAGACGGCTCCCAGGTTAGTGCCTTCCTGTGCTTTTCCACTCCTTCTGCGTGGTTTGTGATTCATTACTCTTTTTTTCTAAGAGAATGGAATTTTACTGACATCATTATCAAATCATCCGATCTTCCGGCTTGTCATTTTGTGATGTTATTTAAATTGGTGAGCCCCCACATCGACCTTTAGAATTATGCTCTGGTGGTGTCCTGCCTGAAGAAGTGCTTTGGCTAATTAGCATTTTGTTAGGTTTGGTTGATTCTTGCTTAAGAAGCTGAGATCTGACGGTGCTGTCACTTGAACAGCTCTGATTCCTCTGGTTCAGGTTCTGAAATGCTGACGGGTTATTCTGTCCGCACCCGGGGGGCAGGGGCGGGGGGCTCAGACTGCTTGGAGGCGGTGTGCGTTCCCGCTGGGGGCTGGAGCGTGTGTCCGCGCCCTCCCCCGGGGTCCCTGTGCATGTGGTGCCCGGGACTGCGGGGCCACCTGCTGCTTCATCTCACTGATTCCATCGACGCTTCGTCTGCGCCCTTTGCTTTCAGAAGCCACAGCTAGAGTGGTTCCTGCTGTTTCTTCCTGGGCACCTCAGCCAGCTGAGCACGCTGCTTCCCGTGTTTTCTCCCCCTCACTCCTCCTCCCTGTTTCTGGCCAGAAGAATGGGGGCTTGTCCTGATTTGGGGTCCTGGCACAGTGAGGCAGGGGCCCATGCCCCGGGCCAGCTTGGGGGTGGTCCGCCCACACCTCTCCTTTGAGCGGTGCCGCGGGCGGCCGTCCCCCTCACCGGCAGCACAGCTCACGCCTCCTGGCCGCTGGGGCTCCCCCTACCAGGCTCCCCCTTAGCTTGGGTCTCGGCGTGTGCAGGCTTTGCTGTGGCCGGGGCTGGGGGTGGCAGGGGACAGAGGACCACCGTCGACGCTGTGAGCCACCAGTGGAGGATGCCTGCACGTTGTGAACAGACTCCTCATGCGCCAGTCACGGACCATTTGCCCTCTTGAGAACATGCTCGGCAGAAGACCGTGGGATTGTAGAGGGTTCATGTCGTCTTCTTGTCAGCTGTTTGTTCCTGAAACTTTAATTACAGAGTACTTTTCCATTCTAGTTAACATCCCATCATTTAAAAATTTCTGATAAGATTCCATTTTTACATCCCATTTATTCATAACCTCCTATTATCGTAGCATTCGGACCAGACTGTCGTGCCAGCTGTGGTCAGCACTTCCGACTCGGGACAGTCAGTGTTGGCCAGAGTTCCCAAAGCCCAGTTTCTCCGCACAGTGCTGTTCGGGACTCAGAAGCAGATAAGGCTGTCCTTGGTCCTTACACGTGCCCACGTCAGGAGTCTGGCCTCCACCAGCCAGCCGTCAAGGACGGCGTGCAGCGCCTGGGATTTGGCGTCCGCCAGCATTCTCGAGAATTGCTTCTTAACACGCCCAGTCAGCCTCCCCCTTATCTCATATGAAACATTTTGTTGAAAATTATTTTCAGTCCTCAGTCTGGGTCTCGATTCTGAAGCTGAGAGATCGGAGACCATGTCAGACGGCTCTAGACGGCCCTGGAAAGGCCTGGTGTCCGTCAGGCCGATGCTGATGGCCAAGTTTCTGTCCGCCTCTGAAATGACCCCCTTCTTGGTTTCGTTGTTGGGCATCAGGTGTCCTTACTTAGAGCAGTCGCAGGAATGTCACACCCGAGAGGAACCTGTGGGCAAGGTGGCCCCTCCGTCCTTCCGTTGGGAGTGTCATGAATTTTTCAGACTACAACGCAGTGTGCCGTTTTCCACGATTGTTCAACTAGAAAGTGCCATCGCCAGATAATTAAATTCCAGAGCAGGATCTCGTGTCAGAATTCAAGCACAGCTTGCATCTATTCAGCTGCAGGGTCATAAAGCTTATCTGGCCCTGATTCCGTAACTTCACCTTGTCAGTTTAATTTTCAGATGATGGAACCTGCAGCTTAAAGTCCCACCCCCGTGAGGCAGGACAGGTATCGGGCTCACCAGCGTTTTCCAAGCAGCTGCCCAGCTGCAAGTAGGTGAGAGTAGTTTCTCTCCTTCCTGCGCAGAAAGGGCCCTTCCCAGACCTGGGGTCGCCCGGTGCCCCTTCACCCCAGCTGCCCAGAGAACGGAGTCTCTTTGCCTCAGTCGGCCAAAGTACGAGACAAGCCGACCGCTTCCAGAAGTAATCAGCAAACACTGTCTTCCTTTCCCCCGAGTCGGCCAGAGCAGTCTTCAGATGGCTTGATTGCACTCTGCTCTAATCTAGGCACACACCGCCCCCCCCAGCTGTTCGCTGCCCTGTGCAGCGTGTCAGCCTTTCTGTTCTTCAGGTATGATCCTGAAACGCTGGGGTCTCAGAATCAGGAGCGAGAATAGCGGTGCTACTACTGTTCTTTCTTCCCCGTCCTGGCCCAGCAGGCAGGGCCGATGCTCATTCCCATGGTTTGCTTCTCTCGATCGCTCCCCTCTTACGTGTGTGCCTCATGCTCCGTCCTCGTGGTGGCGTCCTTGAGGACAGAGAGGATGTCTGGTTCCCAGCACCCTTGGATCCTCCGAGGCCGCCTCAGTCCACGTTCGTCAGAAGGCAGGCGTGGCTGGCCGTGGTACCGCATGGCGGAGACGCGCACGCACCTTCCTGCCGGCCCGTGTCCCTGAGTCCTGGCTTCGGTTCCTGTGCTCAGGCTCCTTTCAGAGCTGAATGTGTGCTTTCCTCTCCCACTGCTTGGCAGCCTGTCCAGTTTAAGCAGAAGCAGGCTCTGTGGGGCCTGTTAGGAGCCCAGTAGAACTGGCCCCTCCTCAAAATACTCCTGTCGCACGCGTGTGGACTTGATTTGACATTTCTGTCTTGGGACTCGAAGCTGTCACTAGTGTTGCTATGCTCTTGGGCTTAGGTAGGTGGGACGTCAGTGGGACGTCACTTCACCTTTCTCCTTAAATTACTTTTTATTTCTTAGGTATTGGCTAAGCATCATAAGCTAGTATAATTGCTTATTTTTATTTTGTTTTAATCCATTTTCGTGAAGTAATCTTTGGAAACATCAGAAGCTGCTTTCCATCGACCTGGACAAAGTGGTATTGCCCAACTTTCGATCGAACCGCCCTCAAGTGAGACCGTTGTCTCCCGGAGAGAGCGGTGCCTGGGACATGCCTGGAGGTCAGTTCGTAGGTGCTTCAGTGTGCTCAACCCTACTCTGGTTTGTTCCGGTACCCCCAGTCCCCTGCAGGGTGGGCCAGATGCACCTGTCTTTGCCCTCCTGGGAGCATCTGGTCCAGGCTTTCTTTGTGGTACGAATCAACAAGGCCAGAAGTGGGCCTCAGAGATTAACACACCGTGTTCCCTTCAGAACATTCTACCGTGATTTTCGAATTTGAAGTTCTTTCAGGATAGCCAGGCGTTACACTTAAAATTCTTCCAGTAGAGTAATTTGCACACTCTTGTCAAAGTTCTGCAAGCAGACATGTATGGTGCATCCTTGGGAACGCCTGTCATCTGCTGGTTTGGGTCCCAGCCAGTGGCTGAGCCACCCTGGCCCCTAAACCCTCAGCCCAGAGGTCTCCACGGATTCTCTGTTCTGGCCCACCTGGGATGGGACTTTACTAGGCTGGGATGCTCCATTGAAAGCGGGTCTGTGCCCCTCAGCTGATCTGATTGTGTCCCCTCACCCCAAGTGACATAAAATGTCCCCTCCACAGGCAGTGGCTTTCAGCCTGACGAGACCATTTGGGACAGGTTCTCCCTTACCTGGAACAACTGATCCCCAGTTATTGCAGCAAGGTGTGGGCAGCAGTTTCTCTCTGGAGATCCCTTTGCTCTTCCAAGAGGTTACAGCTCCCCATGGGATCCCTGGTTCCAGGGTGCCCATGTGTGCCATGGCCCATGTGTTCCAGCCCTGGGAACTTTGTGTGGTGATGCCAAGCTCCTGAGGGCCTTGCCTGTACTCATGGGGTGTACCGATGATGGTTAGTTCTGGAACCAAGGGTCCGCCAGCTGCCACTCTTAACTTGTGAGCACAGGTCCCACGTGTGGAAGGCTTTCCCAGGAGGCTGGGGCATGGCCAGCCGTCCTTACTCCCTGCCCGGCCTCCCTCCTCGTCCTCCCGCTCAGCTGCTGACACCAGCGCCTCCTTTCCTTCCCAGTGTCCAGACTCCTCCGTCTTGCGATGCACTTAGGGAACCCGAAAGCAGCTCTAGGCAGCCCTGTTGTAGGTTGTCTGTGACGGAGGAAGGGCCAGTCATGGGCTCCGTCTGAGGTGGCATAGGGAGTGGAAGGAGCAAAAACCTCACCTCAAGACACCCCTCCCACCCTCACTCCCGAGGCTGCTTACCCGAGAATCTCTCGTTTGTTCTCTACGGATGGCCCGGGTCACTTCACCTCAGGTTTCAGATGATGTCTGCCCCGTGAGCCTCGCTGACGCAGTTCGCTAGCATTTGTTTCTGCCGCGTTGGCCTCCGAGGCAGAGGCTGTGGCCGAAGAGCTCTGCTGCCCCTGACCCTTGCTGTGCTCTTGCAGGGATCATGCCCGGTCGCTACAACCAGGAGGTGGGCCAGACCATCCCCGTGTTTGCCTTCCTGGGAGCCATGGTGGTCCTGGCCTTCTTCGTGGTACAGATCAACAAGGCCAGAAGCAGGCCGAAGCGCAGGAAGCCCAGGGTGAAGCGCCCCCAGCTCATGCAGCAGGCTCACCCACCAAAGACCCCTTCCGTGTGACACCAGACCAGCTGACCGTGAGAGCCAAAGAGAGCCTTCGAGGACGGCCATGAGGGGCGGGCGGCGCTGGCGGTTTCCCGGGGCAGCCCCACTGGAGAGGGATCAGGTCTCCAGCTGCAGTGGCATAGAGTCTGTCTTCATTGGGCCTTGCAGGGACCTGCGGGAGGGGCTCGCTCGCGGATCAGCCTCCGGGGAGACCTCCCGCGGCTGCGGCGCGCACCCGGAGGGGCCCGGGCAGGCTGGCTGGGGGCTCCTGACCCGAGGGGTGCGCCGAGTTACACCAGCGGAAGCCCTGACCAAGCTGAACTGTGCTCCTCAAAGGCTATTTTCTATATTTATTGTTGGGAAAAGTCACTTTAAAGACTTTTGCTATTTGGAAGCAAAGCTATTTTTTTTGTCAGTGGAATGCGGTTTTTTTACTATGACATCATGAGGAATAACACAGATTCCGTGATCTCCTTTTTGATGAAAGGACAGACTGAGATTTGAAGGAAACTTGCACAGATCTGTGAAACATAGACCTTCGCTTTATTTTTATAAGTATCAACTGCCATCATGTTTTGTAATTTGGGGTCTTGATTTCACCATTGTCGGTGAAGAAAATTTTCAATAAATATGCATTATCTGTATGAAGCTGAAAAGAAGGGTGTAACAGGCTCTTCTTCCGCCTGCCCCGTTTCTCCCTGATGACCTGCTGGAACGGGTTCCTAGTCAGCCTGCTGGGGGGGGGGGGGGGGGATTGTTTGAGCTAGAACTCACATACTGTAAAATTCTCTGACGTGTCCAATTCAGTGGTTTTTAGTATATTCCCAAGGTTGTGTAATCGTCACCCTTGTGATTCCAGAACATTTTCATCAGCCCCCAAAAACAAACTCTTGCCATTCAGAAATCAAGCTCTAGTCCTTCCCTCCAAGCCCATGAGAACCCCTCCTGTACGGGGATGTACCTGGCCCACACGTTGCACGCACGCGGAATCATGCGATACATGGCCCATTGTTTCCCCTTAGCACGTTTGTAAGACGCACTCGTGTGGTAGTGTGACCAGGACGTCATGCCTTTTCATGGCCCGGGCACCAGTGCGCCGTGCGGATGGGCTCACTTGGTATATCCATTCCTCAGTCGGTGGACATCGGGACTGTTCCACTTTTGGCTCTTAGGATTACTGATGCTAAGAGTATTTGCGTACAGGTTTGTGTGTGGACATCAGTTTTCATCTCTGTTGGGTGTAAATACCCAGAAGTAAGATCTTAGAGCACCCCCGTTTACCTTTCTGAGGAACCGCCAAGCTTTCTTGTCCAAAGCGAACACGCCATTTTGTATTCCCAGCGGCCAGGCATGAGGGTCCCCGGCTCTCTATGTCCTCCCCCAGGTCCGTGAGCGTGCATCCTTCTAGCACAGCGTGGCTGTTGAGTGGTGTCTTCATTGTGGTTGGGATTTGCATTTCCTAAAGATGAATGATGTTGAACATCTTTTCAGGTGTTTGTGGGCCATCTGTATGTCTTCTTTGGAGACTTGTCTGTTCAGATTCAGTTTGTAATTGGGTTTTCTTTATCCCGGAGTTGTAAGAGCTGTTCTTGCATTCCAGGTCCAGGTCCCTTATCAGGTATGTGACTTGCAAGTGTGTTTTCTCGTTCTGTTGGTTGTCTTTTCACTTTCCTGATTGTCTCCTTTGAAGCATGAAAGTGTCTTAATTTTGATGAAGGCCGTTTTTATCTGCCAGGTGGCATTCGTAGGAAACCATGACCTAATCCGGGGAGCCCGTGAATACTTAACCCTTGCCTGTCCAGTCTGTTTCCGTATGCCAGCCGGCTGACCTGAGCCTTCACGTCGCAGGTGAGGACAGACTGACCGGAGGGGCAGAGGCCGATCAGGGTGCTGCTGAGGTCCTGGGACCAGAAAGGCCCAGGCCACGGGATGAGGGGAAGTCGCTAAGGTTCACCTCTCCCTGCGACAGGCCATCCTTGGCGGTCACACTGGTGACCTTGCGGCTCCTCCCTGCACTCTGCTGCTCCTTTGGGGTGTTGCAGGCATCTCTTGGGTCCCCACAAAGCTCTCTCACCCCAAGCAGCCTGGAGGATGTAAGCGTTCAGTCGCCCTGCGGTCCTCGGGTGAGCCGGGGGTCCGAGGGTACCATCAGTGTGGCAGAACCAGGGGCTTGTGCGTTGTTACGGGGCCTTCTGGTCCTGCTGCCTGTCCTGCTGCTCGGCACCGTGGAAGCCGGGGTCACAGCCTATCCTCGTCCACAGGCAGGTCCTGGGAATGAGGACATGGCCTCGGAGTAAGACAGCAGGTTGTGGGAGCTGGGACTGACTGGAATGCCCAGGCCTTGTCTCGGGGACAGCACATCTTTAGATTGTTCCAGAGAAGCCTGAAACCTGGAGTATGTTGGCAAATGATTGAATTAGAGACGTTTTTTTGTGACTTACACTCTCTCTCCATCTCTGTTGTAAAGTCCCCCTAACACCGTAGGCCATGTGGTTGTGGAACGAAGTTCTAGACCCCAGAGTCTCCCTGCCAGCTGAAGGCCGTGGGTGCGCCTGTCTCTCTGCGGACTTGGACATCTCCTCCCCGAAACATGGAACTTGGACCTGGGAGTGTCTCCTGTTCCTGCCTGCTGGGAAGGTCCCTCACCTGGCCTTCGAGGTCGGCGTCCACGGGTGTCCCTTGCCTTCGGGATTGGCTCTCCTGTTTAGACAGGGTGGACCGTGCCAGCCGGGGCACACACGTGTATGGTTTAGGTTCGGGTGTAGGGTCCGTAGGGTCGCATAGTTGGGACAGGACAAGAATGGAAGAGTTGTTAGCAAGTAGTAGAATTTTTAGGGACCCGTGGTTACCGCAGCTCCATGAAGGGAAACTGCATGGGGGATGATGTAGCAAGGTGAAGTTCAGTAGCGACCATGTGAAGACTCTAGTGGGCCTCTGAGTACGGCGCAGCTTCCTAGCCATCCTGGAGCCCTGGGTGTGGATGGGGATGTGCCCAGGAGCTGGCAGCCTGTTCTGTGATGTGCCTGCCAAAAAGCGCTGTGTTAATAGAGGTGTAACGTGTAAAAAAGAAGGTGGATCCTTTCCTGTCTTCTAGCCAGAGGGGTACTCTCAGGAGCTGTGTGCTGGGCTGACCGCGCTAAGTAGACATGTGCGTGGAGTCTCTATGCATGGCCGGGGGCCCGGTACCTGGCCCAGAACCGCACCACTGGTGCAGGCAGGATTGGAACGGAGCCTCTACGCCTCACTTTGGGGACAGTGACACACTAGGAGGATGACTGGACGTGGAGGCCTTGGACAGAGCCATAGGGGGACGGGAGGGGACGGAGGAGTGGGTGAGGCTGAGCTGAGATAGGTCTTCCGTGGGGAGTGCTTCCCTGGAAAGGGGACAAGGTCTCTGGAGAGAACCAGTTGATAATGGGGTCTGGAAAACAGATGTCCTCCCCTAAAAGAGAGCCCTTGTCGGTGGTTGCACTGGGATGCCCAGGGTCCACCTGGGACGTATGAAGGGGATGTCGTCATCCAGGCACAGGTGTCGGACTGCACCCCGGCTGTAGCCTCAGGCTCCAGTTCCAGCCCGGCTGCTTCCTGCTGGGGGCCCTGCTCACCGAGCCCTGCTGCCTTGTGTCAGCTGTTGTCAGTGGTAGATCGTTCCACGGTGACAGATGCGTGTGATGGCTGCGCCCAGGCTGGGCCAACTCCCTGCTTGTAGGGGATCCTTTGTTGCCCTGGCGTGAACTCCCATCATCCCAGAGAGCACCTGCATCTTTAAAAAAAAAAAAAAAAAAAGTCAACCCACCACAACCACAGATACATCTGAGGGAGCAGGCTGGGCATGGCGGTTGGGCCCCAGGGCTCATCCCTAACCGTGCTGTCTCTCGGGAGCCAGGCAGGGGTCCTGTCTGCAGGAACCTCGAAGGTGCTGTGTGGAGGTGAGCTGGAAACAGGGACGCTGGGTGCCCCATCGCCACCCTCAGCCCCGCCTTAGGGGACACGAGGGTCTGAGGTCTTCTTGCACGTGCCTGTGTCCGTCCTGTGTGCCCCCACAGGAGGGGGCCCCATGCACGGTGGGCCTGAGGGCACTGCCCCAGCAGTGAGTGGATGCACTGCATCTGCAGAGTGCCCACCACCCTCCTGGCGTTGGCCTGGGTCTTGCGTGCAGGAAGCCACCTGGGCGTCTCAGCCACCTGTGATGCTCTCACTGCCACTTCCCAGGTGAGAAAACCAAGGTGAGACCAGCATTCCAGCCCAGGTCTGGCCTGGGCCCCTTGATGCCAGGCTGCTTCCCCTTTTCCCGTGGCAGGAAGGATACCCACTTACTGGTAATAATGGGGGTGCTACTTAGATTTAGATTTGCTGGATGTAAAATGGAGTCAAGGACTCGTATGTAGATGAAATAGAAGTTTCCAGAGAAATAATAAGATTCTTGATTTTTTTTTTTTAATTTAAACGGTTGGTATTACCCGCATAAGCGGATGTTAACACACACATCTTGGTTTCATTTGCTGGTGACACAGAGTACTGCAGGTGAGTTGCTTAGAGATACACATTCCTGGGCCTGGCCCTAGACTGACAGTCCTAGGCTCCTTGGGAGGAGCTCTGAACTCTGTGTTACAAGCTCCCCATAAACCACCACCATACAACCCAGCTATTCCACTAGGCGTAGACCCAAAAGAATTGGAAACACGCGTTTGAGCAAAATCTGTACATGACCTTTCACAGCCACACTATTCACAATGGCCGAAAGCTGAAAACAACCCAAATGTGTGTGTCAGCGGATGAGCAGAAAGTGGCACATCCTGACGCCGGGACATTTTTCAGCCACTAGAGGATGAAGTACTGATCCCTGAACCTTGACAGCGTCCTGCCGAGTGAAGGAAGCCAGAACACAAAAGGCCACAGAGCGTGTGATCGTGTGTTTGTGAAATGTCCGGGACAGGCGGCCGCAGGGACAGACAACTGGCTAGTGTGCTTGGTGGGGCGGGTAGCGACTGCTGGTGGGTACAGGGCTTTCCTTTGGGGGGATGGAATGTTCTGGAACTCCGTGGCGGCGGTGCTTGCACAACATTGAGAATGCAGTATGCCACAGGACTATGCTTTCAGGGGCTCAGATGGTGGATTTTATGTGATTTACCACCCAAACCCCACATCTCCCCAGGGGGTTCTTGTACCAGGCGTGGGGGCAGGGAGAGGCAGAGGGGCCCAGGGGTCAGGGGCCAGGCGCCGTCCTCACTGCCCTGCCATCAGCCTGCTGTCTGGCCGCTGAAACAGCCCCCCCCTTTGGCTGCGAGGGTGCAGTGCCCTCTCTTCACCCACAGCTGGGTTCTGGGTCTTAATTTGGGGCACCAGCCCCTCATTGGAGGGGGTGGACAGCAGCACTTGGCACGGCCCATGCCCTTGGGCCGTGTGTCACCCAGAGGCCCAGCCCCTGCCCTGAGTGTGGGGCGGGGGCGGGTGGGGGGGGGTCCCGGACCTCCAGCCTCTCTGAGAGGCCCGAGCGTCAGAACCCAGGGTATTGGGTGAATCCGTTTCCTGTTGCCACTGTGGCAAGTTTCTGTGAAGTTGGGGCCGAAAACACATTTAGTCTCCTATAGTTCTGGCGGTTGGAAAGCCAAAATTAGCCTCTGGGCTGAAATCAGGTGTGGGCGGCGCTGGCTCCCTCCCGAGGCTCCCGGGGAGAACCAGCTCTCCGGCCTTTCCCAGCCTCTAGAGGGGCCTGCGTTCCTTGGCTCCTGGCCCCTCCCCACCTCCAAAGTCCTGACCCCACCTTCTTCCCCCTGACCTCTGACCCTTCCTGTGTCCCTGTGGTCAGGGCGCTGGGGTGATACTGAGGGCCCAGCCGGCCCAGGCAGGACACTCGCACCATCTCAAGGTCCCTAATTGTCATTGGCAGAGTCCCTTTTGCTGTGTCCATTCTCGGGTTCACAGGTCTGGGATCAGGATGAGGACATCTTCACGAGCTGTCAGTCTGCCAAGCACGCTGGGTCCCTCTGTCCCCAAGCTGTGGTGCATTTGCGCAACAGAACTGCGGGTCCGTGGTTAGCTGCTGCGGATGGACCTGCCCGTGAAAGGCCACGGGCTCCTGGCGCCTGAAGAGCTGAGGCTTCTCTGCTTCCGCGGCTGGTTCAGCCCAGCTGGCTTCTGTTAAGCTGCCCGAGGCCTGGGGCAAACGCCGAGGGTAATGGGGCCGTGGGCCCGGGGGCACAGTGAGGCAGGGTCCCTTCCTGCAAAGAACAGTGCTCCTCCTACACATCACCTTAGCAGCTCTGGGGGGGGGGGCTTTGTGGCGATCCGGATGCCCGCCCCAGAACACGGTCACCGAAGCTCTTGAGGGTGAGTCCGGCTCTGGTTCCTCCAGAAGAGTTCCCTGGGCAGCCAGTGTTCAGAACGTTCTTCCAGAAGCTCAGAATCAGACCGAGGGAAAGACACATAAATGCCAGTAATGGAATTTGACATGCACTATTCCCAATGACACCTACTGCTCATTTCTGTGCCGAGAGCACATACTCCTGAGTCCTCCCAACATCCCTGTGGGGTGGGAGCTGTTGTGATCCCATTTCCCAGGTGGTCCGAGCGAGGCCCAGACCCAGACCGCAGAGCCAGTGCACAAGGGGAGCTGGGGACTCTGGCTCCTGGGACCTGCCCTCATCCACCTTCCAGAACTTTCTAAGGGGTATGAGCACCGAGGTCCAGGGTAATAAGTGAGGTCTTTCTCCCTGCAGTTCTGAACCAATCAGGTGACCCATACTGTGTGGAGAAGAAAAGGAGCTGGACCCTGGAGAAGAACCGTTGATGACAGGTGCTCCCCTTTTGGGATGACGCAGAAGGGGGACGGCTCCCGCGTGGGGGCACTGGGCCGAGCCACCACCTGCCTGGTCCCCCAAGGTGCCAGTGTGCACCCCACCCGAGCCAGCCGCCCGCCCGCAAGGATGGGGCCCCCAGGGCGCCTCTCCACAGCAGCCCAGCCGGAAAGGTCACTCAGTCCTGGGAGGCCCTGGGAGGCTGGCAGGGGGTGCATATCAAAGCCTCTCAGAACTAAGAGGTTTTCCTCACTGAGTGGAATTTCACAGCCCAGTGGCCAATTTCTAAGTCATGCACGTTAATGGGCAGCTAATGAGGTGTCCAGGCAGGGACCTTGAGGTGCCCCAGGCTCCAGAGCCCAGATTAAGAAGTACAAAGCCAGCCGCTGGTGAGGCTCTTGATCTCCTCTCACTGCCTTGGGGAGGATGTGAGGGGAGCCGGTCAGAGCTGTGCACCTTTTGAGGCTTGAGCCTGGGCTTGCTCTCTGCCCTCCAGCTGCCTGGGCTGTTGCCCAGCTCCACCTGCCTTCCCCAGGTGCCCACCACCCTCCTCAGGGGGCCGATGACCTCACTGCGTTCCTGGAAAACCTCCAGAAGGAGGAGGTGGGGTTTCAACGTCTCCTACAGCAAGAAAGGCCTTTCCCAGGTGCCTGATCTGGGTCTTTACCCTGGGGGACAGCAGAACACAGAGGCCTTCCCGGGACCCCCGGCTGAGCCTTCATGGGGACTCCCCACTCCCCTGAATGCCTCCCCTCCTCCCTTCACCAAGGGTGCACAGACTTGTCACCTTCCTCCCGGGAGTTCCTCCAGATGCGCCTTGTGGTCACTCTTCCCTTTGGACCGTGCCTATTTGTCTGGTCCTGATCTCCTCACAGGTCGCCCCTTTCTCCAGAGTGGAGACCTCTTTCACCTCTGATTAGCTCTGAGTCAGTGTTTGTCGAATGACTGTCCGACAGAATGACTGAGAACACACACACCCCAGATACGTGGGGAGCAGGGTGCTGAATAGTGTGCCCTAGAGCCGTGGATGTGGAAAAGGGGTCTCTGCAGGTGCAGTGAAGGTAAGGATCTGGAGGTGAGATCATCCTGGGGAGGTGGCATGTGAAGATGGAGCCTGGAGTCCTCAGGAGCTGGATGAGGCAGGAGGGGTTACCCACTGGAGTCTTCGGGGAGCGTGGCCCTGCCAGCACCCCCTCGGGATTCGATGTGAGGGCTCAGTGAGATGCCTGGCACCAGCTGCGGGGCTGGGCTCCCAGCACTGCTCAGCTGGTGGCAGCGCGTGCTACTCGAGATGTGGTCCAGCTGTGCACTCCCGGGCCACCATCCCAGGTCCCTTTTGAGGTCCGTGCTAACAGGCTGGTCACTCGGCGGGCCCCGTGCTTACTGAACACGCTCTGTGTGGAGCCAGCAAAGGTACAATCAGTCTGCTGGTGACGCGGTCGGGATTAAGACCGTTGGAAACCACACGGAGAAGCCCTGGGCGCTGATCTGGTGTCTGTCAGATAAGGACTGATGGGTGAGGCTCCAGGGCCTTGGAGATGTTTAACTTCAAGCTGCAGTCCTCAAGAGGTGGTCCCTGGACCAGCTCTGCCCGCATCACCGGGAAGCTGGTTAGAAATGCAGATTCCCAGACCCACTGAGTCAGAAGCACTGGGTTGTGACACGCTCTCGGGGGGGGACTCAAAGCTGGGTGTCAGGAGTGAGCAGGTTCACATTTGCAATTCGAGGTGTGACGTTCATGAATGTGCATTTTCCAGAAAGGACAGTTCCCTGTACTCTGCCATCTTAGCTGACCGTGTCTTAGGTAGGAGACATGGTATCTGCTCAAAGTATGGTCCAGACCAGCAGCACCTGACCCCCCGGAGCCTGTGAGTATTGTGGAATCCTGGCTCCACCCAGGTGCGATGAATTAGAATCTGCCTCTTAACAAGACTGCAGGTGATTCGTGTGCACGCTCGTTTCAGAGGATCTCGAGGAAGCACCTGCTGACTGCCCAGGGCCTTTGCACGCACTTGAGTCTACAGCGGCCCCACAGCCCACTTTGAGCTGCAAGGTGGGCAGACAGACCCCTTGGCAGCTGGGAAACTAGGCTCGGAGAGATCACACACTGAGCAAGTGTGGACACTGAGCTCCGAGCTCTCTCCAGGCCCGCTTCCTCAGACTGGGGTCTGTGGTGAGAGGAGGTGCAGGCTTGCCCCTTGAGCTCTCCCAGCTGCGCCCCCTCCGACCTTCAGGCCGCCAGGAAAGCCCCGCCTCCTGGGAGGGGCCTTCACCCGGGTGGGGGAGGGGAGGGAGTCTTAAGACCCCTCCCCAGGCTGGGAGTCTCAGAAGCCGCAAGCTCTTGGGATGGATGGCTCTGGCCTCTTGTCCTTGTCCCCTTAGGTGTGGGGCTATGACCCCAGTACATGCTTTCTAAGGCTCCCTTAATTCCTGATTGGTTTACCACCCCCTGGCAGAGCTAGAATTTTCCTTCTTCCAGCCGTGGGGCCCAGGAAATGCAGCTGAACCACCTGGAGCAAGCCTGAGCCCTGTCCCTGATGGCTGAGGACTGACTGGTCACCTTGAAGTGGTATTTGTGGGTAAAGGCGAGGGGCTGGGGTGGGCAGGGAGGACTGGAGCCTGGCAGAGCAGGGTGAGGGGCTGGGGCCGCTCTCGGGCTTTCGTGGGAGGACCCGAGTGATGATAAAGGGTGGGCAGGTGAGGGCAGAAGGGCTGAGGACCAAGGCCGTGGGGCCAGCCAGGGAACGGGTCACCTAACGGGGCAGCACAAGGTAGACCGTGGCGTGGGGACATGGGGGCAGATGCGTTGCTCTGACTGGTTTGGGGAGCAAGACGCGTCTTAGCCGGGAAGGTGGTGTGAAGACTGCCCCTCTCCCCACCCTGCTGCCGCTTCTAGCCATGGAGGGAGGGACGGGCGGCCGCCCAGGCCTCCCAGAGAAGCCGGTCCCTGTGGCCGCCAGCCCCACTCTGTCCTCGCTGGGCGCCGTCTTCATCCTCCTGAAATCCGCGCTGGGGGCTGGCCTGCTCAACTTCCCCTGGGCCTTCTGCAAGGCGGGCGGGGTGGCCCCTGCATTCCTGGTGGAGCTGGTAAGCCCCTGCGGAGCATTTGGGGGGGGTCTCCGGGGGAGGGATCAGGCGGGATCCTTGGCATGGTTTCTGTGGTGCTGCTCGTCGTAGAAACCAACACCTTAGAGATTGGCTTTTGGGTCCTCTCCGCTGCTTGGGGAGGGGGTCAGCCCGCCACAGCCCCCAGCGGCACCCCTAGGCTGCCGAGGGTGGGGAGGTGAAGGCCGAGCAGAAGCCCGGTGCTCGAGGGCACCTGCAGCGAGTGAACCTGGCAGGTGGCCGGGAAGGCGCCATCACCTGGCCAGTTGGCCGCTCTCACCTGCTGGTTGCAGCTCCATGATGAAAGTCGGACCCTGCGCGCAGTCAGATCACGTGTAAGATGCTGCGAGCCCCTCACACCCACAGGCCGCCGCGCTGGGCCCTCTGCCGAGTCACACACGTCCAGCCCGAATTCCCTCCCCGCGGAGCCCAGGGCTGAACATCCATCACGGAGAAGGGCCGCTAATTAGCACAGCTTCGTTTTATTTGCAAGGATTCTTTGCCCCCCGAGCTGATAGCAACCGCTGAGTTTTGTGGTGAGCTCTTCTGCAGACATTATCTTAAGTGCTTTTTTCTGGCAGCTAGCTGATAATGGCCTTGGGGACTTTGATGTCCTTCTGGAAAGTGCTCGGTCCTGCCCTGTGTAGGGTGACTAACCCGTGCCACCCCCAGCGGTGGTCGAGGGCCTGTTCTGGGGGGCCCTGGCTCCGACCATGCAGTCTCTGTCCTCCTGAAGCTCCTTCTACCGGGGGACACAGGTAAGATACAAGAAGGCAAAGAAGATCGTTTGGGGCGGTGGTCGTGCTCGAAGGGTCCTGTGACAGAGGGTGGGACGATGCAGCACGCAGTGGTCAGAGAAGGCCTCCCTGAGGAGGTGGCCTTGAGCTGAGCCCCAGCAGAAACAGAAGAGCTTGTCCAGGTGCCTGTGAGGGGGGGAAACCCGCTGCGTTTGGACGTGTGACGACTTCAGAACGACGAGGAAGAGGCCTGATGTCCAGCCACAGAGTGAACGATGAAGCAGGTGGTCACATGGACGTGGCCAGTGCCCTGTGTGAGGCAGGGGCATGGGGTCCCCCTCTTCACGCTCTCTGCCGTCCCCCGGGCGCCTTGCCGAGGTGGAGGTGTTGATTCAGCAGGGTTGGGGGGGCGCTGAGGTCGTGCGTCTTTGAGGAGCTCCCAGGGGACAGGGCTGCTGCCGGCATGACTCGCACTTTGTGTAGGATGGTCTAAAGATCCCTGCCCTGAGCAGACCTGAGTAGAGGGGATGCCAAACATGCATAAAAGTAAACGCCCAACCAGGAAAGGAATGAGGCTGGTGATCGACAGCCCCCATCCCTGTCCCCAGCCAGCGACCTCCCCCACTTCTGGCCAGTGAGCCCATGTCTCCCTTCACAAGCATTTAAACACCCCCCTGCTGAGAGGTTACTGGTGTGAGGCTGTAGGTCTCTAATGACCCGGTTAGCACTGGAGGTTTTGTGAAATTTAATGAACCTGGACTTTCTTTGGAGCCTCTGGGAGGCGGGCCCAGGCGCAGGGTAGGGGTTGTGCTGTCCTGCGTGGATGGCTCACGGCATGGGCAGAGGGCGTTCACGGGCAGAGGCTCCGTCTGACCCCGCCACCCCTTTCCTTTTGTCCACAAATACCTCCTGAGTGCCGGCCACGTGCTGGGCATGTTTCTGGGGCTAAATGATACGCAGAACAGACACAGTCCTGGCCTTCATGGGGCTTAGAGTCTGGTGGGTAAAGAAGCCTGAGAACCCCAGGAGACGTGGACACTTGTAAATATCTGTGTCCTCAGGCTGCCGGACTGACCACAGGGCCACAAACGGGACGTTTAAAACAACAACTTCCTTCTCAGGGTCCCAGAGACTAGAAGTCTAGATCCGGTGTGGGCAGGGCCGCAGTCCCTCTGGAGGCTCGAGGGGAGGGTCCTTCCTGCCTCCTTCAGCTCTGGATGGGCACATGTCCTTTGGCACGTGGCCACATCCCTCCAATCTCTGCCCCACCGTCCTATGGCCGCTTAGGAGACCCCTTGTCCATGGATTTAGGGACCATTTGGACCATCCAGAAGGACCTCATCTCAAGATGCTTAATTATACCTGCAAAGACCCCTTTTCCCTTAATTACATCTACATGATTGACATCTGCAGAGACTAGCTGCCAAGTCACACCAGCTACAGGCAGAAATGTGCCCCAGAGAAGTGTGGCTCTGTGAGAGCCTGAAACGGAGGGCTTAGCCCACCTCGGGGTGGCCTATCAGGAGACTTTCTGGAGTAGGTGAACTTGGAGAGGATGGGGAAGAGCAGGAGTCCTCCAGGTGAGGGGGCGTGCTGGAGGCAGAGAGGGGTCCAGGCACAGGGATGGCCTGGACAGAGACCTCGTGGCTGGACAGACCGTGGGTGTTCCTTGTGGTTCTGAGGTTTCAAGTTCGTTTTGGGAGTCCTATGCTTGTCCAGTGACATCTGCTGGATCTGAAGACGGACACTCCAGCTTCCCCAGGCGTCTTGGCTGTGTCTCCCAACTCCTGCATTGCTCTCCTCCACGGGATCATGGAGACGCAGTCCAGCTTGGGGACAGGTAGCCGTCGGTCCTGGAAAGGCTCCGGAGCATTTAACCATGGAGCGAGTGGGGCTTTCGTGCATCGCTGGGGGAGGGGGTCCAGCGGCACAACCACTGTGGAAAGCAGTCTGGCAAATTGTTGCAGTGTTAGACCTACACCACCCCCTCTGTGATCCAGCAATTCTAGATGTGTGTCCAGGAGAATGAAAGATGCATCCTCCAAATGACTTATTCTGGAATGCTCAGCACTTCCCCAGTAGCCTAGGAGGAAGAACCACCCCGATGTCTGTCATCGGGGCATGGATAAACCAACTGTGGTTCATTCCAGGTGATGGAATAGCACTCAAAAAAATAGGGATAAACGGCTGGTGCCCCCAGCGTGGCTGGGCCTCACACACGTTATTCCGGGTGTGAGAAGAGGTTTCCTGTGGGGACAGGACAGGGGCAGAACGAGATGGGAAGGGGCCAGAGAAAGCTTTGGGGTATGGTGGTGTGTTCTGTCTGGATGCACGTGGGTGGCACACATGGATTTGTTGTCCTCTTCTGATGATACGTACTCCTAATGCGCACCCCGTGGAATTTTAGGAGAGGGATTTAGACTCTCAGCGTTTCCGATGCCTCTTTTGTCCAACTGGAGCAGGAAGGTATGAGTCCCAGATGCATAGACTTACAGCCCGAGAGGCCTTGACCATCGCTTGCTCTGTAGCTCTGGGCTCGGGGCAGGGGAGGGCCTGGTGGCACGTCGGGGAGAGGCCCCTGGCCGGCAGGTGGCCCCTGTGGGTGACAGGTCTGGTGGAGAGGGTATCAGACTCCAAGGGGCAGCGGGCTCGGGTGTTGAGCTGGGGATGCACCCTGGCCCCATGGTCCCGCCCCGCAGGTTTCCTTGGTCTTCCTCATCAGCGGGCTGGTCATCCTGGGCTACGCGGCCTCCGTTAGCGGTCAGGCCACCTACCAGGGCGTGGTAGGAGGGCTGTGCGGCCCCACCATTGGGAAGCTGTGTGAGGCCTGCTTCATTGTCAACCTGCTCATGATCTCCGTGGCCTTCTTCAGGGTGATTGGGGACCAGCTGGAGAAGCGTAAGTACTGGCGTTGGAGTCGGGGGTGGGGGGTCCTGGTTGATGAGCGGGATGTGGGTGCTGGGCGGGGCCCTGGGGGGCAGCAGAGGCTAAGGCCACCCCTAAGCTCCTTACTCGTGACAGAGGGAGACCCAGAGTAGTAATTATGGGCACGCTGAGGGTCACGGAGGGAGAGGGGCTGTGGTAGATGTCTCGTGGGGACGACCCCATGCACGGGGTGGGGGCAGCCCCTATGAAGAGAGAGACAGTAACACCCTGAATTCGGGGACCTCCATGACCGAGGACAGACCCCCTTGGCTTCTCGGCCCCCATCGACCGTTTCCCTGCAAGCCGTGGGTTAGCTGCATCTCCCCCACGATGGGTTCTCTCTTCCTTTTTGTTCCGCTCAACATATTTGCTAGTTTTTGCTGTGATTTCTTTCTTGGCCCATGGGAGGTTTAGACTCGTGTGGCTCAGTTTCCAGTTCTTTGGGAGTTTTTTGCGTCCCCTCTTGGCTTCTGCCTTCGTTTATGCCACAGTCGGAAAACACACTGCTCGTGGTTTCGGTCTTGGGCGTTGGAAGCTTGCGCTGGGCCCCCACGAGATCCAGCTTGGTGGGCACTCCGTGTGCTCTTCCGGGGTGTGCGTTCTGCTGTTGGGCGCTGTGTCTGAGAACTCTGCACGGCTCAAGGAGGTCCATGGCTTTGATTGGATCCTCCATAGCCTCGCTGGTTTGTTTTCTTCAGATCTAGTTCTTCTGTCAGTTCCTGAAAGAGAGGTGTTAAAATGAGCTGTCATCGTGGATTCATCTGTTCGCCCTTTTAAAGATTTCATTTATTTTTATTTAGAGATAGCGTGAGTCAGGGGAGAGGCAGAGACAGGAGAGAGGGAATCTCAAGCCCGGATGGAGGGCTTCATCTCACAACCCTGAGATCATGACCTGAGCTGAAATCAGAAGTCGGACGTGTACTGGACTGAGCCACCCAAGTGCCCCTATTTGCCCTTTTAATTCTGTCCATTTTTGCCTCCTGGTGTTTGAAGTTCTGTTATCAGGCTCACGCCCATGAATTGTCCCTATATTATCATGAACTGTCCCTTTTTTTTGGTCTCTGATAATACTTTGCCATCAAATGGCCCTTAGCTATGAATGTAGCCACGCCAGCCTCCTTGAGATAAGTGTTTGCCAGGGTGCCTGGGTGGCTCAGTCGTTAAGCGTCTGCCTTTGGCTCAGGTCATGATCCCAGGGTCCTGGGATCGAGCCCCGCATCCGGCTCCCTGCTCAGCGGGAAGCCTCCTTCTTCCTCTCCCACTCCCCCTGCTTGTGTTCCCTCTCTTGCTCTCTCTGTCAAATAAATAAATAAAATTAAAAAAAAAAAATAGGAAGATGAGTGTTTGCCGGCTTCTCTCTCCTCCCAGCTCTTTCACAGTGAGCCTAACTGTGCCTTGGGAGTTCTGGATGCATTTCCTGCAGACAGCATGTGGTTGGGTCTTGCTTTTTTATCATCTTGACGGTGTCCGATTTTAACTGGAGTGTTGAGATTTTTTTAATTGGAACGTAACTATCGATATGGTTGGATTTCGGTCTCCCACTTTGCCATTTTGTGTGTTCTGCCACTTGAGCCAAAGATGAGCAGGTCCCTGATCCTGGGATATTGAAACGCATGGATTCCATGTCTTGGGAGGTACTCAGCCCAGAAAGAAGGGAGGTTGGTAAATCGGGGCCTCCCGGTGGGTAAATGGGCACAAAAGCGTCCTGCCTGCTAGAGGTACGTCGAGGCACGTCTGGTTTCACCTCTGGTGGTCCGGTGTGGTGCCTTGTTGAGAAGGATTCAGAGGCTGCGCTCAGGCCCAGGAGTAGGGCAGCCGGATTAGTGCACTAATGAGGATAGAGGCCGCCCCGGCCTGGGCAGATTGACTGGGGTCG
Organism: Phoca vitulina; assembly: GCF_004348235.1. Classification (NCBI taxonomy): domain Eukaryota; kingdom Metazoa; phylum Chordata; class Mammalia; order Carnivora; family Phocidae; genus Phoca; species Phoca vitulina. Next base: position 4,634,947 of record NW_022589759.1, read on the forward strand.
AGAGAGCATTGCTTGTGTGTTGGTGGTTAGGTATTTGGGGATGGGTCTCTCTGTAGGCAAGCCCAGGCTTCTTGGGAGGGGGCTGAATAGAGCTTGGGGGTGCTTGGGGGTGTTGTTGCGTGCATTGGATACAAATGATGGTACGTGATGTGTGCTGAAAGACCTCGAGGAATGTTCTAGAAAATGAGGGCTCAGGAGCCCAGCTGTCAGAGCTGCGTTCCTGGCTGAGGAGTTCCAGGTGTGTGAATGGGGCTTGGGCCCCTTCCCAGGCCATGTGGCCTCTGGCATGGCCATGGCATCTGTGGCTTGGAATGTCTGCTTCGCTCTCCCGCCTGGTGCCTGTGTGAGCGACCTCAAGGTGGGAGTCTGCCCTTGGAGTGGTTCAGTGCAAACAAGCTGTTCTGAGAAGCCATTCGTTTCTTGGCATGGCGGGCTTTATTGAGCTTTTGGTGGAGCACGAAGAAGGGTTACAGTGCAGCAGAGCAAGCAGCCCCAAGTGGGCCAGAACCACCTCTCAGTGCCCATCCTCCAGCCCCTTCCAGCCTCAGGCCATCTTGCTGTCCCCACCCCCGCCCGCTGCAATCACCACCATTGCTCTCCCCTCCCCCATCCATCTTGCCTCTTCTGTCAACTTCAAATTCTCCATCTTACTGTGGCGGGATGAAGAAATGGTCCCAGGTTCTTCGGTGTTCCCTCCACGAGAGGTTGGTGGGCGACGGGGTGGGGTAGGGTGGGGGGAGTCTGCGTCCCGCCCCCTTGAATCAGAGTGGGCTCCCAGGCACCTCAGCCCAGTAGAATATGGCCAGTGTGATATGGTGCCAGTTCCAGGCCTAGCCTTTAAGAGGACAGGTGGTTTCCACCGGGATCTCGGGGAGCCCCCAGCTGCCCCAGCCTAGCCTGCAGGGAGGGCCCAGTGGAGCCCGCGCGTCCCCACCAGGCACCCAGCGTGGAGCCATCGAGGATTGTCCAGCCCAGCCCTCCGGTCAGCCAGGTGCCCCCAGCCTACCCACATGCAGCCGACCTGGGCAGCTCAGCCCTGCCCTAATTCTCCTCTAGTCCCTAGCGAGCGAGAAAGTGGTCGCTCTGGGCCACCGTTTGGCTCGGTCTCCTGGTTCCGGCCCCGGAAGGCCACTCCAGGCCCCCACCCTGCACACCCACCGGGCTCCTGTGCAAACCAAAACCTGTTTACAAGAACTTGAGGGCCGAGGTGCCTTAAGGGCAGGTAGTTTTGTCTTTTCTTGTCGCTGGATCCCAGCACTTAGCACAGTGTCTGTCTGGCAGAAGCGCAGTGAGTGGCTGGGAATGAATTTGTGCGGCAGTCTTCCTCCCCCCGTGGTGGCACGTGATGGGGTCCCTGTCCCATCCCTTTAGGCTCACAGGCTGACTTAGTGCCCAGGGCCAACGCCGCCCAGACCTGGGGCAGGGAGCGCCGTGGCTGGCGCGCTGTGGCCAGAGCCATGGCCAGGGCAGAGGCCATGCAGTGTTCTCAGTGGGCCCTGTCCCCCTGCCCTCCAGTGTGTGACGTCCTGCTGCCCAGCGCCCTGCAGCCCTGGTACGCCGAGCAGCGCTTCACCCTGCCCCTGCTCTCTGCGCTGGTCATCCTGCCCCTGTCCGCCCCGCGGGAGATCGGGTTCCAGAAATACACGAGGTACGGGCCTGCAGACGCTTCCTGGCTGGCAGGGCGGTGGCTCCGCCTGGGGCCCCCACCTCCGCTGGTGTCTGCCTGGGGTTAGGGGAGCGGCCAGCCCCTGTCCCCCCATTTGGACAAGAGAAAAAAGCTGGAAAAGCGTACAAGTAATACATATGCGTGATGGGAAACAGATGAACAAGAATGCTACCTCTACGGACGTGACCTGCTGCTGAGGTTTTGTTCTTTAATAGGTAGAGACATCTTATGCACACACAGGCACGGAGAGACCCCAAACACTTTTTTTTTCACTTTACAGTCTGAGGCTTTACGTATAGTCCTGAAAAAATAGAGTCGGGCAGAAGTATTCATCTGGGTTTGCGACCTGCCTTCCCCGTTGTGTGTGATGATAGACGTTTCACTTCGGAAGTAGAACAGAGGAGCAGAGATCTTCCCCCGTCCCCATTGCACAGACAAGGAAATCGAGGCTCAGAGCAGTGAGAACTTTGGCCAACACCTTGCCGGTGTGGGCAGAGCTGGGACTCAGACCCCACTGTGTGCGGTACCCCAGGCTCTAGCCGGCAGGGCTGGTGGCCACCCCACGGAGGCCCCTAACGCCGCGCCCCGTCTCTTAGCATCCTAGGCACGCTGGCCGCCTGCTACCTGGCCCTGGTCATCGTGGTGCAGTACTACGTCGGGCCCCAAGGCCTCGTTCGTGAGACCCGCCCTGCAGTGAGGTGAGCTTGAGGGGGTGGCTCCTCACGGCTCCCAGGGGTGCTGCACGGGGATCCTTGGAGGAGGGACACTCCTCCTGCGGTTTGCAGAGTCCCGGCACCTCCCTGGGTGCTGCACGGGGATCCTTGGAGGAGGGACACTCCTCCTGCGGTTTGCAGAGTCCCGGCACCTCCCTGGGCCCTGCGAAGTGACCTGTCCTCCTTCAGGATGGACTCCGGCGAGTAAGGGCCAGGGCCAGAAGGAGGGACACACACGCACTAAGCACCACGCCAGCCTGGGGTGCCTGGGCTGTTGCAGACATGCCCCGCTGCACGGAGCCAGCAGAGTGGGCCAGCAAGGCCCGGGTGCCTGGCCACAGGGAACGGGAATGCGTGGAGGCCGGTGTGGCCCGCCCGGCCTGAGCAAGGCCAAGCCTGGGGGTCGGGTGGGGTGGGGCTGTCCTCTGGGGGTGCTGCGCCGCAGTGAGGACTTCGGTTCTGCTGGGAAGCCCCTGCAGGATTTTGAGGCCAGCAGGGCTTAGAATCAGATCCGCTCGTGGCAGGACCAGTGCCGCGGGCACGTGACCAGGCTAGTCACCACGGCCCTGTGCCCAGAAGGACCCTGCACCTGGTTTAACCTTCTGCTGTTGCCATCCTGAAGTCCTCAACTGAACAAGAGGCTAGCATGTTCATTTTGCATCAGACTCCACAAATGATGTGGCCCCTCCTGGCCCACGGATTGGAAGGGGAACGTCAGAGAAGAGGCCAGGGCGACTCTGAGCTTTGGGCTTGAGCACTGGGAGGGGTGCTGTTTCCTGGGGTGGGTAAGACATGAGCAGGTGGCTGGGGGAGGAGGTCATGTGGGGACGTGTTAAGTTGGAGGCGGCTCGGAGACCTATAATGAAGACATCAGGTGGCCGGTTGGACCTGCGTGTCTGGGGGTCGGAGAGAGGGGTCTGGACTGGAGAGAGAAACGTGGTTGGTATTGGCCAGAGGTGGCATTTAAGGCTGCCAGGCTGAGACCTGCCCCTGAGCCGGTGGCGCGCAGTCCAGGACCAGGAGGTCAGGGACAGGGGGCAGAACCTTTGGAAGGAAAGCGAGAACGCAAAGCAGGAGGATGGGTTCGCCTCCTGGGGCTGCTGTGACAAATGACCCCAAACTGGGTGGCTGAGCTGAGCAGAAGTGCCCCTCAGTGGGGTCTGCAAGTCCAGAGGCCAAGTGTGGCAGGGCCCTGCTCCCCCTAGCACCTGTAGGGGGAGGTTCCTTCCGCCCCTCGCAGCTTGTGGTGGCCCTGGCCATCCTTGGCCTCCTCTAGGGGGAGGTTCCTTCCGCCCCTTGCAGCTTCTGGTGGCCCTGGCCATCCTTGGTCTCCCTTGGCACGTGGGCGCCTCCCTCCCGTCTCTGGCTCTGTCCTCACGGGACCTTCTCCCCTTGCGTCTCTTTCTTCTTCCTGTAAGGACACCAGTCGGATGAGCATCCACCCCGCTCGTGTGACCTTATTTGAACCTAACAAATTATATGTATCCCTTTCCAAATAAGTCTTTGTTCCGAGGTTCCCAGGGGATGTAAATTTGGGGGGATGTTATTCAACCCAGGATAGAGGAGGATAGAAGGTGTGCCTCGGAAGTCAATGAACAAAATTTCAAGAAGGCTGGGGTGATTGCTGCCCGATGCTGCTCCTGGGTCACGTGGGACTGAGCCCTGGCGTTGGATTTAGCTGTGGAGGCTGCGGGTGATGGGACGAGCTCCACTGGGGCAGGAGAAGGGGGTGAGGGCCCAGGGGGATTGGGTCCAGGGGAGAGGGAGAGAGGCAGGGAAGAGCATTCTTCTGAGCAGGGGAGGGGAGGAGTGGGCAGGAGTTGACGGGGGACCAAGGCCTGCAGGTGCTGCTCATGCCTCTATGTGCGCCAAGGTGCCGGAGGCTGGGCCCCAGAGCTCCTTATCAGAGGAAGCTGGGGGGCCCCTGTCTGGGAGGGCTGGACCTAAAGGTTCTGCCCTGTGCACACCTCTGTCCTCTCAGCGTGGGTGGTGGTCAGGCCGTCCTTGCAGTGCTGGATTCCAGGGGTGCTGCCTGTGTCCCCGCCCCTAACCTCAGTGGGAACAGGCTGGCTCGGCAGGAGGTTGGGACTTCCTTCTAACCACATCCTGTCCGAGTTCTGCCTGGGCAGAGAAGTCAGGTGAACGAATGTCGGTGCAGATACATCTAGAAGGTGTAGCATTTAACATGCCTCGTTTTCCTGGGGATTAAGAACCTGTCTCCTAGTCAGGCTTAGGCACATTTTGCTGGTACCGTTGAAAACTCCTCTTCAAGTGGAGTCTGTTTTGAGTTGCCCTTTTTGTGATAAACAGCTGTTCGTGTCTCTCTGCAGAGCCTCCTCCTGGACATCCGTATTTAGTGTCTTCCCGACCATCTGCTTTGGCTTCCAGGTAATGTCCCTGGGTGTGTGGAGGCGTGTGGTGTTTCAGGCTGTGGTGGTGACGTCCTGCTCCCTGGGGAGAGAGTGGCCCCCTGTCAGGAAAGAAGTTTAAGGACTCGCCGTAGGAGGAGACGGGCTGTCTCCTGGGGACTGTGCATGTCGGTGGGCGTCTGGGCTCAGTGAGGTATGAATTGTCGTTGAACTCGGGAACCTGGCCCCCCACCAACACCAACAGCGCATTTGTTGGGTGTGGGGATCCGGAGTTTGTTCCGTCCTCTGCAGAATTCTCACAGGACTGTCACCATGGCTGGAGACCTAGAGCCACCTGCTTCTAGAGAACACCTTACACAGGTGCCCCAGGCACCTTGGAGAGGAAAGATCCTGCCTCAGGAGGCTTGCTGGGGGGGAGGGCTGGAAGGCGTCCTGGTAGCCGTGTGGCGGGCGTGTGGGGCACAGACAGAATTTCTGACCAGGTGTCATGGAGTGAGGATGGCTTTTGTGTGTGGAATCCAGCAGAGAGCCTAGCCGTGCCCTGCATAAGGTGGGGTAGCCCTGCATGGGGCAGGTTCAGAGACAGCTTTTTCGAAGCACTGATGCCTAAAAGGAACCTTGAAGAACGTGTGGGAGGCGGCCAGGTGAAGGGGAGGGCGGGCAGCTCGAGAGGACAGCCGTGAGGACGCCCGGTGAGCCCAGGAGGGCAGAGGGCCTCAGGCTCGGTGGGAGAGTGGCAGGGGGCGAGCCAGGCGCCCCACGCGGTGCCCGAGGGGTGCGGTGGAGGGCATGGGTCCTGCTCCCTGCCTTCTGGTCCCTCTCAGGGTCTTCTGATCTCTCAGCAGGTGGCAGCTGACTCCATTTGTTAGGTGTTTATTTTAGGAAAGATGTGCCTCCCTCCTAAAAACAGCCACCTACCCAGCGTACCACCACCACCAAAACAGCCCCAGTGTAAGATCTTACTCTCGAGGGCAGGGGTCCAGGCCTAACAGCAGTGCCTCGCGGCCTGATGTGTCTCCTTGCTTCTCTCTCAACCAGCTTCTGCTTCTCTTCTTCATCTTGCATTTTGAGAATCATGTTTGACAAAAAAAAAAAAAAAAATCTTGGAACATTTCCATTTATCTTCCTTAAAAATCCGTTGATAGATCGCTTCTGGGGCTTAGCAAGCCGCTTGCAGGAATTTCTCACATTTCTTCTTGTGCACCCAATATTTTGAAAGATCTAAAGCGATGATTTTGCTGTCAGCGGTTTGTCTGGACGTGGTTTGCATCCCTCCCTCCTGTGCCCGGACACCATAGGGTGCGGCAGGCTCATGCTGCGGGGGCGGCCTTCCAGATGCTTACGAGAGGTGCCCCCCTCACCTTTGCCTCGGCTCCCTCAACCAGTTCTCCTAGCAACCGGGGCCTGGGCTACCGTTTCCAGGGACACGGGTTGCAGCAATGGGGAGCTGGGAGATGATGTGAATTGCAGGGGCGTGGGGGTGCGGGTGGGGGTGAGGCTCAGGCCCAGGCAGGGCTGCCAGGATCTGGGCTGGGAGCTTCTGGGACCTGGGGGTGGGAGAGAGCAGCTGTAAGTGAGGATGGTAGGGGGTAGGGTGAGAGGGCAGGGAGGCGGGGGGTGGGGAGGAAGGGGAGGTCGCCTGTTGTCCTCAGGAGCTCTGACCTGGTCAGACAGCTCCCCTCCCCTACACTGAGCAATGGGGCTCTGCGTCCGGCCTGCACAGAGTCCCGAGGGCCCGCGGAGGGGCAGAGGACAGCTGCAGCCTCTGCTCCCGGCCTCCTTGGAGTGTCCCGCTGGACGGATCGAGCGCGGCTTGTGAATCCGTTCCTCGGCAGGTGGATGTGTGGCCGCTTTCTGCTTCTGAGCGGCTGCACGCTCCTCTGCCTGGCCTTCTGACCCCAGGAGAGCAGAGGGCCAGCAGTGGCCCACCCCCACCCTACACACTGTCCCAACCGAGCAGCCCCGCCCTCGGGAGATGAGCTTCAGTCCCCTGTGTGGAACCAGGAGGAACAGGGCCCAGGAGTCTGGGGACAAACTGGAAGGAGGGCTGGGCGGCCTCCTGCCACCGCCAAGCATCTTCTCGTGGTCGCTGTGCTCGGCTGCTCCTCTAGGCACAGACCTGCGGCCCTGAGGCCCCCCCCCCGGCCCCCCGCCCCCCCGCCGCCGCGTGGCATCCTGTGTGGTTCTGCAGACCCCGTGGGCTTGGGGCTGGCATGGACCTGGGAGCAGGGACAGGGAGACGGAAGGTGTGTTAGGGTGCTCCCCATCACGGGCACTGGGCCATCCTGGGAAGCATGTGGGATGTACCTCAGAAATGCCATAGGAGTGCAGGAGGTGGGAGCGTAGGTCCTCTGGGTTCCCCTGGTGGAGGTTCCCTGCGAGGGCTAAGCCCCCACTGCCTGGCTGAGCCAGCCTGCAGCCAGCGGGCTCCTGCAAGGTCAGGGAGGCCCAGGGCAGAAAGCCTAAGATGCACAGGGGAAGGTGTGCATGAGCTCACCCTGGGCTGGGTGCTGCCACTACACCTGGAGTCAGGAGGACCCAGCGTGTGTTCCCTCCCGCCCCTCCTGGATGTGTGCTGCAGGAGGGTGGGGATTGCGTCCGGCTTGTTTGTGTGGCATCCCAGACTGGCACGAGGGGGACTGTTCAGCATTTGAGGGCTGGGGAGCTGGGGCTGGGCTAGGGGAGGCCTCTTGGTTGCTGGGTGGGTTAAGGGGTGGGTAAACGAGTCACCCCGGAGCATTCTCCAGCTGTGCACCAGGCTCCATGGATGGCCTGAGCTCAGAGGCGTAAGTGAGGCAGATGTGGTCCTGGCCATCAGGTAGCCGACAGATGCGGAACAAGCAAACCCCAGTGTACTCACGCGGCGGGGGGGCGGGGGAGACACAGGGAGGAAATTGGTCCTCCTAGGGAGAGCTTTCTGGAAGGATGGGTAGGAGCTGGCCAGACCAAGAGAGAATCCCAGGTAGATGACCCAGCACAAGCAAAGGCCCTGAGGCAGCAAGGAGGAACGGAGGTGAACTGAGCCCAGTGGGTAAGGGGAGCGTCCCCCCTAGGAGCGTGGGCAGGGGGACGTGATCGGCGTGTTTGGGTTTGATCAGAAGTGAGTAGAGAGGCTGACGTGTGGGAGGAACCCTGTCCCAGGAGCCTGTGACGGTGCTGGAGGCCGTGGTGGGGGGGTGGGGGGGACACGGAGATAAAGCAGTGCCTCTCCACCCTGAATGCACGTCAGGGTCTCCTGGGCTGCTTGTGAAATGCCACTGCCCAGGACCTGCCCCAGCTAAACACACACCCTGATGTTGGCTGCTGGTGGTTTGTATCTAAATCTTCTCATGATGTAACAGTTCCTGTGAAGTGTATCAGTCGCTGGTACGTCTGCTCCCGCGTAACCCTCAGCCCAGTCAGGATCTAGAACATTGCCGATCCCCCCGAAAGCTCCCTTGTGACCTTTCCCATTCACTAGCACCCTCCACCCACAGTTCCTTTTGTTCCTGTAAGTGGTGGTCCTCAGCTAGGAGCAGTTCTGTCCCCCAGAGCCCGTTTGGCACCGTCCAGAGACCTTTCTGGTGGTGAGAACTGGGGGTTATTCCTGGCATCCAGGGGGTCGAGGCCAGGGACTCTGCCCAGCATCCTGCAGTGCACAGGACCGCCCCCACCTGTCCGCGTGCTGCCGTCGAGAACCCTTGTCCTGGCACGTTTAGCTTGTAACTTGAACTGCACATCCACGGAGACGTGTGTTCTCGTCGGGCGGTGTTACAGCTGTGAGGCTCTCCCGCATGTGGGCGTAAGGTTGTGTCCTCCTTCGGTGCCGTGTAATATTCCACGTGTGAACCTCTGCCGGGTTCCGTACACCTTCGACTCTGGGCGGGCGCTGGGGGGCTTTCCCTCCTGCCGGCCCTGTCCCCCTGAGCTCCGCCCTGCCTTCCAGTGTCACGAAGCTGCCGTGTCCATCTACTGCAGCATGCGCAACCAGAGCCTCTCCCACTGGGCCCTGGTCTCCGTGCTGTCCCTGCTGGTGTGCTGCCTCATCTACTCGCTGACCGGTAAGGCCTGCCGGGGCACCGCGGAGCTGGCTGGGGGCGCAGGAGAGCCCGGGTAACGTGTGCTTCCGAGTCCTTCCTGTGAGCTCCGCTGGGCCGTGCCAGGAGCAGGCCCAGCAGTGTGGGAACCTTGGCTCCTTTAACCCGAACCCCTTAGGGAAGTCCCCATTTCCTAGACAAGGGGCCGGAGGGTCAGGGTCTCCCGACTAGACATGCAGAGCTGAGACCCAGACCTGGGCCTGGCTGTCCCCAAAGGCCCTGCTCTTACACGCTGCCCGCCCCCCCCGTCCCTGTTGGCGGACAGGACCGTAATGGGGGTCATCTTCATGTTATAGCTGGGGAGCAGTGTACAAAATGCTTCTGTGGATTTGACGGATTTGGGTGCTCGCAGACCTGTAGGCAGAAGGGTCTCCAAAGGTGATAGAAGTGTGGCTCAGAGAGGGCTGTGACATGCCCAGGGTCACACAGCACGCCCCAGGTCTCCGGCTGAGGCGGACTTCTGGCCGGCTGTGTTCCTCCAGCCCCGGGGCCCTTTATTCCATCCAGCTTTGCAGCCCCTGACTTGGGAAGCCCGTGGGCAGCCGCAAATGTCTCGGGCTCCTCAGAGCATCGTGGTCATCTGGGAAACTTGCCGGATAACCCTTCCCCAGCAGGGCGGGGTGGTCATAGTCTGTGTCCCCTGGGTCGGAGGTCCATGACCTGGTGATGGAGAGTCACCTCCAGGGCCAGCAGGTTTGTGGGACCTTCTGGAAAGGGCCCAGAGAGAAGCCAAAATGAGGCACAGCTCTCGGCAGGGGATGAACGGTGTCGGGACAGGGCAGGTGACCACGATGCCGAGGGGGTGGGGGTGTGGGGGAGGGCCCTGGTGCCCTGGTCCTGCCGTCACTAGCTGCGTGATTCCGGCAGCGGTTGATGCCCTGGGTCAGGAAAACGGGTGCATGGGCAGGAGTGGGACGTACTGGGCATGAGGTGTCGTTGCGGTTCTGAGCGGCGGCTGCTTCCGTGAGCGGGCCCCTCACACTGGCACTGGGAGCTGAAAAAAGGAGAAGCAGCGGTTTGGCCAGCAGGAATTTTGAGTCAGAGGGGCAGGGTATCGTGTCGGCTGAGGATAGGAAAGCCTTGAGAAACTGCAGAACGGAGAACCCTTCTAGAACCTTCTGTCTGCTCCCAGGGAGAACTTTCGGGGTGGTAAGAGCTGGGTGCTGTCAGCGTGTCCGAGTGGAGGGAGTGGGGATGTGACCTGTAAAAATACTGTGTGTGTGTATAGCGGACACACGAGGTTACGTTACGTCAGGCGTGCAGCGCAGGGGGTGGGCTCCTGTGTTAGGCCATGCTCGCGGCAGGTGTGGCCGCCGTCCGTGTCCCCACTGTGCTAGTAGAGTGCCGTTGACCGCACGCCCCGTGCTGTGCCTTCCATCCCGTCTCTGCCACGGGCACGGTGTCTCCCTAATCCTCACTCTGGGCTTCCACCCTCTTGGCCTCCCAGGGGTTTATGGCTTCCTGACCTTCGGGACAGACGTTTCTGCCGATATCCTGATGTCCTACCCGGGCAACGACGTGGTCATCATCGTGGCCCGGGCTCTCTTCGGGGTCTCCATCGTGACCGTCTACCCCATCGCACTCTTCTTGGGGAGGTGAGGCCCGGCCCACAGGGGCTCGCTCGGCGCGGGACACAGCCCTCTGTTAGGGTTCAGGGCACGCCAGGCACCGCGCGGGCTCGTGTGTTGGGGAAGATCTCTCTAGAGAACGTGGAGGGGGGAGCTGAGGTGGTTTGCCCAGAGTGGCCCAGCTCGTGAGGGTCAGGACCGGAGCCTGGCTCCCCAGCCCACCCAGGGCTGCACCGTGTGTGGCCCTTCTCTGTCGGCGGCCTGCAGTCCTTGGGGAACGGCGCCTGGCGAGGACCCGGGGCCCTGCTGGGTGTGCGGGGCAATCGCGAGGGGGGCCCGATGGGCGGGCGCGGGGCTGGAGCCGCCTGCGCTGGTGTGGCCTCCAGGTCCGTGATGCAGGATTTCTGGAGGAGGAGCTGCTGCTGGGCAGGTGGGCTCGCGGCCCTGGCGGAGCCCTCGGGGCCGTGGGTCCGGGGGCTGCTGACCGCGTTGTGGGTAGCCGTGACACTGGCCATGGCCCTGTTCCTGCCCGACCTCAGCGAGATCATCGGCATCATTGGGGGCATCAGTTCCTTCTTCATCTTCATCTTCCCAGGTGAGGCACCTGCTCCACTCTGCTGGAGCTTAAGGGTCTGGAGGGGGGAGCCCCGCAGAGGTAGGATGGCGCCCAGCCCTGTTCACTGAGCCGGACACGGGCTGGGGACTGCATACACCGTGCGGGAAACGTCTCCGCGGCTGGCAGATGCACCTGCTGGGAGTGTCGTCATCCCATCCTGCCAGTGAGAAGACTGAGGCCCAGAGGCCTCCCGGGAGGCACAGCGGGGCTGCGTCACCCTCAACGTTGCCCACTCTCCCCTTGCTGCCACTCACTGTGGGATTTTCTCTTATGTTTTAAAAATGTTTCCAGTTAGACGACATTCACATGGTTCCAACATGTCCCGCGAACATCTTACCTCGTTCCCTGACCTGGGAGGCAAACGCGGTTTCTTACAAAACCTTCCTGGTGTGAGCGAGTGAAGTTCCAGTCAAGGCGGCCTGGGGGTTATCCTGGCCTGGGCAGCCCGGGGAGAGCCTTCCCAGAGAAGCAGACGTGCCGGGCACCTGCTGGTGCTCAGGGCAGGAACCCCAGATCCCTGTACCTCTGGCTCTGGGAAGTGCTTTCGGATGCGAGGGCCGTGGTTACATGGCCGCCTCCCTCAGCCGCTCCAGGTCTGCTGGCCTCCCTCGTGCTTACTTGGGAGTCCGAGACATCCCGTCCGTCGGGTTCGGGCCCTTGTCCTGGGGGTGCCCTTTAGCTCCAGCCATTTTCCACTTTCTGGGAATGATCAGCCAGGCCGGGTTCAGTGGGGGAGAAGCCATGGGAGCTTCAAGCAGAACTGGCTTCAGATCCCAGGAGAATTCTTAGAAGAAAAATTAGCCTAGCAGCTGCCTACCGGTGTCTGGCCCAGAGTCCGGCCCTTGACGGGTCATCCTAGAGAGCCTGGCACGGAGGACGGGCTGTCCCTGCCGTCTGAAAGAGAGGCTCAGAGGGGCCAGGGTGTGAGGGGGACGCTGAGCTAGGACCCCAAGGCCGGGCCCTCTGCCGGCTCGCTGTGCTGGGAGCAGAGGGAGCCCGGGGGCCTCGCTGGGCACAGGCCTTGCTGGCCTCCCCGGTCCCTGGGCGTGGCTGGGTGCCGACTGAGCTCTCAAGTTCAGGGTTGCTCTGGGTTCGCCTGTCCACAGCTGCAGCGGCCCCGTGTCTCCTTGCAGGTCTGTGCCTCGTTCATGCTGCCAGCATCGAGCCCATGGCTCCGAGCGTCAAGTAAGTGTGCCGAAACGGGTGGCAGCGTGGGCACTGGAGGGGCTCTGAGCGAGCAGAACGGGAACGTGGCAGGGCCTGTGGAGATCCCATTGTCCTGCGGAGGAGAAAACGGCCGGCCACACAATGTGGGCCTTACCCACACAATGAGTGGGCGTCTGCGCCAGGAGCCGAACCCCGGCCTGCGATGCTGGGGCCCACGAGCTAGCAGTCTGTGCACAGCCCTCGCTCCCACCCAGAGGGTGATCGTCCGTGCTGGGAGCTGTCTGTGGGCTCGGGGGTCCCAGCCGTGCGTGTTTCCCCATCCTGCACTCCGACCCCGGGCAGCATGGGGCACAGCTGGTCCTGTTGCACAGAACCCTGCCTTCTGGGGGCCATGTGGGCAGCAGGGTGGCACGTTCCCTCAGCAAGGTAGCGGGCCCTGTCTGGACACCTGCCGGGCCTCGCCCAGCTCCCTGTGATCCTGGGCTATCCAGCCTGCAGACGAGGGGACAGAAACTTCCCCATGGGCGCATGGCAGGTCAGGACAGAGCTGGGACTCCAGCCCGGCTGGCCTGGCTTGGGCCTCACGCTTGCCTCCTCCCTGCTCCCCGTGGTGGGGGTCGACCAGAGAATTTGGGATATCCCTTTTTCCAGCAGAAGGCCGTCCTTCTCCAGCGTGGCCTGTGATAGGACTGGAGCCTGTCCTTTGCCTAGGGGCCCAGGCCGTCCCCTCGGAGAAAGGGAATGTGCATGGCTGAAGCACCATACCTCGGCCAGAGCCTGGGTGGCCCTTGTGCCCATCCCACAGGCATGAGGACAGGCCGAGGCTTGCAGACAGACACCGTGTTAGGTTTGCTGGGGCACTCGCCGCAACAGAAATCTGTTCTCTCCCAGCTCGGGAGGCCCGGCCAGGCTCCCTCGGGAGGCTCTAGAGCCTGCTTTGTTCCTTGCCATCTCCTGCCATCACCTGGTGGCTCCACGTGTCCCTGGCTTGTGGCTGCATCACCCCAGTCTCTGCCTCCAGCCTCACATGGCCTGTGTGTGTCTGCCTCAAATCCCCCTGTGCCTCTTTCTCATAAGGACACCTGTCATGGGGTTGAAGGCCCAGTCCCAATCCAGGATGATCTGCTTTCCAGATTTCGAACTTCATCACATTTGCAAAGACCCTATTTCCAAATAAGGTCATGTTCACAGGTTTGGGGTGGACGTGAATTTTGGGGACCAGCATTCAGCCCAGGGCAGGTGCTCTTAAGTTACAGCAGCCGTGGGCTTGGGTCCCACCTGCAGGCCAGTGTCTCTGTCTCCCCTTGCCTCCAGCCCCCTCAAGCCCAGATCTGGTTTTCCTGAAGCAGCCAGCTAGGATTTGTCCCCTTCTGGGTGGAGAAGAGCTTTTCTGGATGTCTCTGAACCTGAGTTGGGCTGGGGGCTGGCCCCGATTGTCTGGGGCCCCTACACGGCTCTTTCCCTCAGTGGTCTTTGAGGTCCTGCTGCTGCTCTTTCGGGCCTTGGTCCAAGCTCACAACAGTTTTTTCTGGTGGGCTTTGAAGATATTTTTAATCCTGGCGCTGCTTAGGGCCTTCTGATCCCTCAGAGCTGCTCGAGGAGCCTGCAGGCCCCGGGCACGTTGACACGCTCTCCCTGCTTCCAGTGACTCTGCTTTGCTAAACAGTCTTTCCGAGACAGCGGGTCCTGGGGCCTTTGTTAATCCGGCCAGAAATGTCTCTGGCAGCCCTGCCATTCGTGGGAATCCTGTCTCCTTGTCCACACGGTGTCGGCCGGTACATCATGAAGCTCGCAGACATGTCCTGGTGGCTTCCGTGGCCGACCACCTCTCCCTCCCGCGCCCTCGTGCCCCGCCCACTGTCCCGATCAAGGGTGACTTTGGGCTTTCTTCTCCTTCCTCATTTTCAGGGGGGGCTTCATCCCTCCTCCCCTTGCTCCCAAAGGGAAAGGAGTGACAAGGTGTCTCCCTCCCCCATTTCTTTGGCTTTGATAAAAGGCTAGGGAGGAATGGAGTCATCAGTTAACAGTTGCAGTGTGAGGCTTTAACTGCCTGGGGCCATTATCATACCCCGTTGTCTTGGAAACCCATCCCTACAGGTGAGGGAGGATACTGTGGATTTTTTTCCACCTCGGTCACTCCGCTGGCTTCCCGTGATGGGCTTTCTGCCATGTGCTTGGCTTGTCTGCACAGAGGTCCAGAGAAGGGTGTGTTGATGTGTGTGTGTTGACCTGGCAGGTGCTGCTTGGAGGTGTGGGGAGTGGTCTCCGTGCTTGTGGGCACCTTCATCTTCGGGCAGAGCACGGTGGCTGCGGTCTTGGAACTCTTCTGAGCGGGAGGGGGTCGGCCCGGCCTCCACGCGGTGCCGGTGCGGCTGCCCCCGTGTCCACCTGAGACCCGTGTCCTTTCATCATAAAGATGCTGCAGAAAAGGACCCGTCCTGTCTTCTAAGGCTGCTCATTTGGGCTTCTGTGGGTTCAGGGGGTTTCAGGTGCAGTGCTGAGGAGGGTGTATTGACGTCCTGGGGCTCCCCTAACAGAAGGCCACGGTGCAACTGGATAGGCTGGGGGGCTTCAAACACAGTCCCGGGGGTGGGGGTCTGAGATTGAGGCGTGGCCAAGACCTCGCTCCCTCTGAAGGCTCTGGGTGAGGGCCCTCCCACCGCCTCCAGCCCCTGGTGTTGCTGGCCACCCTTGGTATTTCTTGGCCTGTGGACACACCCCTCCAGCTCTGCTTCCTGCCCCCACATGGCTGTCTGCTCTGTGTGTCCGTCCAGATTTCCCTCTTATGAGGACACCAGTCATTGGATCAGGACCACCTTAGTCCAGGATGACCTCCCCTTAACTGAGGGACTGCTAAGATCCTCTTTTCAAATGAGGTCACAGTCACAGGTTCCAGGAGGTGGGCCTTCAACTTAATATCTCCAGGGGATACAGTTCATACCACAAGCAGGGGCTGAGGCCCAGGGAGCTCTGCTTTGGCCCACACACCGATGGGAGGGCCCCAGGGAGAGCCCCCCTTTCCCTTCCGGCTGGACCTGAAGAGCCTGGGGGCCCAGTGGACTGTTCGCTCTGTACTTTCTTCCTGACCCCAGCCAATCCTGGGGTGAGGGGTGACACCTGCAGCTGAGGGTGAGGGGACCGGGGCTCGGCCCTGGGGCCAGGGTAGGGGAAAGGAGGTGGCGGGGAGAGGGTGGGGGGAGAGGCAGCCAGAGGCCCAGCTGCTCCTTCGTGCTGTGCTTGCTGGCACTGACCCCGCATGGGACCTGGGATGTTCTGGATGCCGCTGGATCCGGGCCACCCTTCCTCTGCCTTGGGACGTCCACTGGAAGCCAGCAGTGCCGGAGCCGGGAGGGGCCGTTGTGCGAGGACAGCTCCCTCGGGGTAAGTGCTGCCCGGGCCCTGTCGGTGCTGTGTTGAGCAATGCGTGCCTGCCCGTGTGAGACGAGCGGTGATACAGCTGGGGTTTGGGGGCTTTTTTTTTTTCCAGCCTATCCAGTTGCATTAATTTTTTTTGAGATGTAATTCACATACCATGAAGTTCAGCCTTGCAAAGTGCACAGTTCGGTGGGTGTTGATGGCCAGAGCGGTACCACCGTCGCCAACATCTGATTCTGGTGTATTTTGTGCCCCCAGAGAAAGCTGTGCCCATCAGCAGTCCCTGCCCTGGCCCCGGGAACTAGGAGTCCGCCGTCTCTGTGGATCGGCTGCTTCCGGACACTCCGTATGAATGGCCTTCGTGTCTGGCTCCTTTGACTTCGCATGTTTTCAGATTCGTCCGTTTTACAGGTGAGGCACTGAGGCTCGGACAAGTCCAGGATACCTGTCCTATGAGGTACAGAGCCAGGGTCGGGATGGATTTGGGGTTAAATTCCATTGTCCATTTTCTTAGCACATGTTCCGAGTGGCCAAGGGGATGGGACCTGGTCTGCCCAACCCCAGGGACAGGGATGGCCCCTCTGCCCTCCGTCCTGGCTGCGGGTGTAGACTCTGACCCAGTGAGGCGGGCACAGGAGTCTCCTCCAAGTGCCCTCTGGCCAGCCCCACACCCTGTGTCTGGTGGCCACAGCGTCCCCCCGGGCAAGGGCCTCAGAGCCAGGCCAGGGGCTGCGGCAGGACTGCCCCTCGGCGGCAGCCAGTGGAGTCCTTGATCACGTATGCCGCACGCTTCGGACAGGTGGTGCCGTGCCGGCCGGGAAGGCTGGGGCCGGGCTAGGGCCGCTCACGGAGTCCCGGGGAGGAGCCGAGTGTGGCAGGGGAAGGCTGGGGCCCTCGAGGGGGCACTGTGGGAATTGGCTTTGGGGTCAGACTGTTGCTGTTGAGCACAGGTTCTGCCATTTGCCATCTCAATATGGGGGGAGTTGATGAAGTGCTTCTGGGAATCTGTTTCCCCACCAAACGGAGCAGGCTTATTGCGTATGATGCCAGGAAGGCTCACTGTGAGAATTAAAGGTGATAATGTGTCTCCAGCAGCAGTGTGGGGGTGGGGGCTGCTGAGCAATGGTAGCTTTATTTCCAGAAAACCTAGGTTGAGATGAGGTGAACACCGAGCTTCCCGGCTGCCAAGGGAAAAGGGAAAGAAGATGCTAGGGCCCATCCAAAAACAGGAAGGCACATCAGGGAGGAAGTGGACTGGCACTCCATGCTGAGGGAAGAGGGTGGGGCCCTTGAAGGGGCGATGCACATCTCCCTGGGGACAGTCATTTTTATCTTGATCTGTGTCAGGGACAGGATGGGGTCCTCCTAGGATGGAGTGTCACCTCAACTGTCATCATGCAGCACGTACGGCAGAGAACTGCAGGCTGGCGTGTTGCCCTCTGATGTCTCAGCCGGCGGAGGTATGAGCTGACTCAGGGTTGTCCTCCTCCCACACTAAGTGACCCCCTCAGGTTCCTGCCGGCAGGTGGCAGGAAGGGCTGAAGCGGTGTCCTCAAGGTCAAGGTGGCATTTGTGCTCTGCCCGTCCCTAGCAGTGGTACAGCCTGGGCTAGCCCACGCAAACCTCCCTCCTGCTAGTGTCAGCCTCGGTGTCCTTCCTCGGGTAGGTAAGCAGCCACTGCCTCCTTTCTCCCTTGTGGCCCTCAGTTTGCGTCCTCCTCGCTCTCCTCTAAAACCGAGCAAAGGACGGCCCCTGTGCCCGCCCCAGGTTAGCAGCGAGCGTGAGCTGAGACCTACCTATAACACCATGAGGCTGGCCTGTCCCGGGTCCCGGGCCACAGTCACCCCTGTGCATGAGGGTGGAGACCCACGTCTCAATCCTGCAGATGTGGCCAAGTGATAGTGTGTCACAGTGATTACTTCTGCTGTGAGGGCGAGGGCTGCCGGCTGCTCTGGCTCAGGTGCTCCCCTGGGAGCTGGGCAGGGACACCAGCCTCCGGCGCTGCCGGTCCCCTGAGCAGCTGCCCCCCCCCCCCCCACAGGCTTGCCTCCGCACGCTCGCCGCGGGAGGTTTGGGTTTTGAGCTGGATATGCGGCAAGAACGTGGATCGGCCACTGAACGCAGGTGGTGAACTTCTTGATCTGGGCGGGTGAGCTGATTGAGATTTTTGGGGGGTGGGCAGTAGTTGAGGTGAACTTTAACACAAAAGTAACCATTTTAAGGTGTACGATTCCGGTACCTCAGTGTTGTGTAACCACCTCTGCCTGTGTCCAGAACACTTCCGTCCCCCAACAAGAAGCCCCAGCCCCATTAGCAGTCACTCCCTACTCCCTCGTAGCCCAGCCCGGCAACCGCTGATCTGCTTCCCGCTTCTGTAGACGTCACTATTCTAGACGGTTCATGGGGATGGGATCACACGCTAGATCCCTTCATGGCTGGTCGCTTTCACGTGGCATCGTGTTTTCACTCCCTGGTGTGGCCAGAGCCCACGTCGTCTCATCATCCACTGACGGCCATCGGCGTTTGTACACGAGTATTTGCTCGCCTGCGGCTCTTCCGTTCTTTTGGGCATAGCATAGACCTAGCAATGGGCTCCTAGGGTGACTCCGTCTTTAACTGAGGAACCCGATTGAGGTCTTAATGTCCCATCCTGGAGCTGTTCCCACGTGGGGGTGCTGTGTGGCACAGGACTGGGGGTGGGTCGCTCGGGGTTGGGGTGTAAGTGGTGCCCTTAGCTTGCTGTGTGACCTCTGGTGAGTTGCTTGCTCTGTTTACACCCCCCGGGGGAACCTGCCAGTCACAGGATGGCAGCGTTGAGGGAGATGGTGTATGCGTGCCTGGCAGAGAAGTGTAAATTCAGTGGGAACTCTTGATACCTTTTAGGGTTGAAATTTGTTCTCCTTGGAGCCTGTTCCCACCCACTCAGAATCCACTGAGGCTCTAAGAGCTCAAGCTGCCATCAGCAGAGAGCCTACAACATGGGCGGGGGAGCTCGGGCCAGCGGGTAAGATGTGGGGCAGAAGTGTAACACGCCCAGCTCGTGGGGTTCCTCAGTTACACCCCAAAGCGCCTCAGCCCCCTAAGAATCTTTGTAAGACCACGGAGCCAACTGGAGCAGCCCCCGCTTTGGGGGTGCTTGTGGATGCTGTGGGCAGGACCCCGTTACGTGCCACTCTTGTGAGCCAGGCAGTCCTGGTCTTCAAGGAAGGGTCTTCTCCCCGCTTTATAGATGAGAAAATGGGGGCTCAGAGAGGCTGGCTGCAGGGGCATGCATCTGGGAGGTGCAGAGCTGGGATCCGAACCTGGTTTTTACACTTCCTGCAAGCCCATGTTGTAGGTCACTGGTGTTTTGTGAAGGGCCAGCATCCAACCCTGCCAGGAGGTGGCAGGACAGCTGTCCTCTCGTCCCCATGTCACAGGCTGGCTGCTCTGGGTGCATCTGCGGCCCCAGGGCTCCCACCAGGTCCCACCGACCCACTGTCGCCCTGGTTTAGGACCTTTCTGTCCCCCCTCCATCCTGCCTGCAGACGGGGAGCCAGGGTGCTCTTTCCTGGTCCGCTGAGATTTCTGTGTCTGACTACTCTGGTGCTAAGACACAGAAACAGAGCAAGCACGTTGGAGAGGTGCCAGAACAGGACTTGAACTGTCTTGTTGGCATAGCTCACTTAGAGGTGTGCAGTGAAGGATCCACTGTGCCCACAGCAGTCTGGCCTTGGGCCTGGCCCTTGGCTCCCAGGAGGTGACCTCTAGGACCTTGGACTGTCCTGACCTCAAACCTCTGTGTTTACCTGGGGTCTCTGACCAGGAGGTTTCAGCTTGACCTCCAGAGGGGCTGGAGGCTAAGTCAGACCTGGGCAGGGCTGGCCCGCAGTGGAAGCCGACCGCCGAGGCTCTGGGGAGCAGTACTCCATGCGCGTGGTCATGCCTCCGTGCCGGGAGAAAGGGGGCAGTTGTGGGCTCTGGGCCTGGTCTCTGCCACCCCTGCACGGCTTCCCTTTGCTGTTGCCGTAATTCATAGCTGAGTGAAAGGGCGCCGCGGAGTTCAGGGAGTTACTGAGCCACAGGGGAATTCTTGGGGACTCCCAGAACGGGCAAGACCGTGTCTGTTAAAATACATACCTCAGCTTTATCAGCTCCGTTTTCCAGATAGATAAGGAAACAGGCTTTGGGGTGACTGGGTCAAGGTTTCATGGCCACTAAGGGGGCCCCATGCACCGAGACCGCTTTTTTCCTCTAGCAGCCCTGCACTAGAAAATTTGAAAGAAAAACAGCACGCGGCCGTTCCCAACCAGGGTTTATTGGTGCCTGACTGCCAAGCAGGGCACGGGCTACGTGGGCTCTACGGTCCTGTGCAGCAGGGCCCAGGCCGTGGGTGGGCACTACAGGGTCTCGGCTCCTACCAGGGAGAGGAATGGCCCCCAGGCCCATGAGGCAGTGGCCCGGGGAGGGGCCAGTCCTGCTGGGGGTGGGGGGGGGAGGAGAGGGTCATGCATGGCCACTGGGCTGGGGAGGGAGGGTGCTGGTTCCAGGAGGCTTCCCTGTGCATTCTGTGTCTCGGATGCTGCTCTGCCTTGGGGGGTGGGGGGGTCGGGGCAAGGGCAGGGGCTGCTCCTTCACGTCACACAGGGAAAATACATTCTTGTCCAGAAGTATATTGAAAAGACAGGTTGTATACCAAAGTTTCTAGAAAAGAGTGGACAGAGTGGCAGGTTGATCCAAAGGCCTCAGGGAGGTGGTCAGTCGCGGCCCACAGTACACCAGGCAGCTGGTGGCAGGGGAGAGAGACAGGAAACAGAGGAGGGGGTTGGGAAGGGCAGCCCCTGCCCACACTGCAGAGGGGCTCTGCCCCCCCCCCTTGGCTCGAGGTTGTAGGGCTACATCCCCTCTCGGGGGCCCGCCTAACTCTTCCACCCTTGGTCTCCCCGCTTCTAGGACCCTCTGCACACCCCACTTCTGTCTACCTGGCACCAAGATCCTGGAGAGGGCCTCTGGCTGACTCAGCGTGTCCACCTTGACGTGCCGGAACGCCTTGCACACGGGACTCTGCAGGTGCCTGCAAGCCAGGGGAACGGGGGGGGGGTGCTCTGGGGGTTGGGGGAGCCTCCAGCCCGGGCGCAGGGGGGTCCTGGCTCTGCCCGGGATGGGGGGGCCTAACCCCTTGTTTGCCATGCTCGGCGCCTCGAGCCAGGGGGTAAAGATACGGAGGCCAGGCCTCAGGGAGGGGCAGGCTGAGGGGGCAGGGACAGCCCGGCTCTTGCCTCCCACAGAGCGTTCTTAATCAGAGAACTTTCTGGAGTTTTAGCCCCCAGGGGCCACAGTTTTCAAGTGGGAACAGCCTTGCCCTCGGCTCCCAGGGCAGGACCTGGGTTCAGAGCCCAGCTGGTGGGGGGGGGGTCCCTCGAGGCCTAGAAACGTGCCTCCCATGGCATCTAGGGCCCCTGTCGGCCCAGTGAGGCGCTCATTATTACCCTGCCCTCCCAGCTCTCCAGCGATGCCCGAGGGCAGGGGTGCCTGCATCCCACCCCCTGACCCACCGCGCCTGGAGCTCACGCTGGGCTCACCTCCTCCACTCCTCCTCAGTCTCCCAGAACTCGTAGACCACGAAGGTGAAGCCGTCCGCCAGCCTCACAGCTGTGATGCTGAAAGAGAGGCTCCAGCTGGGGGGCCGCCCCTGTCCCCCTCAAGGCAGGGTCCCCCCCCACCCATGACAAGGCCCGCCCTGCAAAGGGGCCAAGAAACAATGAATTACAATGAAATGACACGTGAAAAGGTTTTCTATTCATTTAAAAACCCTACCTACCTTCCTTCAAAAATAAAAGCATCTTCCTCCTGCCACGCTCTCCTCTAGAATTGTTTCATTTAATCCTTGAAACAGTCTCGGGACTTGGAATTGGACCAGCAGTGGCTGGGGAAGACCTGCCCGGGGTCAGTGGTCCGGCAGGCCCCCTACCTCCCGTTAAATAGGGCTAATTCTATCTGGGCCAGGGGAGGGGGCTGCCTCCCCGAGCATGGCTGACCTGGCGGGGACAGGGGGAGGCTCTAGGATTCCACCGTCTCTAACCCCATCCCCATCTGGCCCCTCGGCTGCGCTCCTGCCTTCTGCTCTCTCACAGCTCCGCAGAACAGAATGCCCAGCATCCCACGAGGAGGAGGATTTTGTCAGGGGTGGCCATCCCTGTATCATCACGGGCCCTTCCAGCCCTAACCGCACAGGATCGAGGCTGCTGATCGTAGCCTCAGTTCACCATGCTCTAGCCGCAAAGCACACGTGGGGCTGTGGGCTCGTACTCGGGGAGAGGACGGGGCGCGCGTGTCCCCCACTGACCGGACGTAACCCTTCCCCCGACGCGGATGGCACAGCTTGGGAGCGATTTGGTTCACGTACGTTCGGTTACTGGGTGATGAAAGCCCCCGTGGGGACTGCATTTGTCTGGCTAACACACGGGTTGCTTGGGGGGGGGGGGAACGACACGCAGGCAGGCGTGGGGCGCAGGGAGGACAGTCCTTCCCATGCAGGCATGAAGCTCCACCGCGTCCCGCCTGCTCCCCTCCCCCTCCCACGTTCTCGCCCACGGTGAGCGCACCTCCACTCCCGGGGTCGCCCCACCCGTACGTCAGCGCCTCGACTGCTAGCTGGACTTTAACGCGGCCCCAGAGGCCTGTAGGACGCCCCCACCAACACACCTGACCTCTCCCACCCTTCTAGCTCAGCACACAGCACCATCCTCTCTCGGGTTTAAGCCAAAGGCTCTCCAACTCAGCCTTGCCTCCTCTCTCCACCTTCCTCCATCCCAGTCACTCACAAGGCCGCTCAGCTTGGCTCCAAAACCCACAGCACGGGAAGGCCTGCCCCTCTCCCGTGACTGCGGGGCCCCTCCTGGCCCTGGTCCCCACTCACCCCTTCTGCCCACAAAGGAGACCAGACCACGTCTGCCTTCTGCTCAAGCATCTCCCGCACGGTCCCGACCAGCCCCAGTTCTCTCTGCTGGTGTCACTGTCAGGCCACACCAGGTGCTGGCTTTGTCCCCAAACTCGGCACCAGCTGATCCCTGGCCCAGACTGCCCTTCCTCAGATCCTGCAGGTCGGGCTGCTCCTCACTCTGGCCTCAAGCACATGCAGCCCCTCAACCCAGAGCAAACCCTTCCTGAAGCCCCCCCCTCCAGGACCCTGCTTCCTGGCCCCGTTGGGAACCCCCTCTCTGTCTGCCCCTCTCCCTCCTAGAATAAATGCTCAGCAAGAGCAGGGGCCTGCTTCCCGGCTGTATCCCCAGGAAGCAGGGAGAAGGTGCCTGTGCTCTGGAGGCCAAGACGAGCTGGGGAGAGAGAACCGCGGCAGGGACCGGAGGCTCCGGCCGCTCCCCGGTGGGCATGAGACGGCGTGGGGTGTGAGACGGCGTGCGGCGCGAGCCCGGTGGCCTGGGCCAGCAGCCCTCGCTCAGCGCCACCAGCAAGGCTGAGACGCGGCCGCGTCCAGCCTGGGCGGCAGGGAGCAGAGGGTGAGGCCCGGGGCGGCTGCGCACCTGGAGTCAACGCAGACTGCCCCAGCCCCTGGCCTGGGCCCCTCATGGCCACTACTCCACTGTCCCCTCCAGCAACCCCAGGGAGGACGAGGAAGCTATAGCCAGGGAGACAGAGTCCCGGCCATGTTCGCACGGCGGGGCAAAGCCCGGACCGACGAGGGGCTTCCCTGGGGCACGGTTTGTTCTCAGGGGGAGCCTGCCCTCCACCCCCAGGCCAAGCTGCCCGCGCCGCACCCCCCCCCCCCCCCCGCTCACTCACTGGAAGCAGTTCCTGGCCCCGGCGGTGCCCCGCACGTATTGGCGCAGGGAGTCCACGAACTCGTTCAGCTGCTCGGGGCACACGGCCATCTCCTGCCGGACCAGCTGCAGGTGCTGTGGGACCCCGGGGGGGGGGGGGGCGTGAGCGTGGGCCGCCCGCCCCCACTTCACACCAGCCCTCTCCTCCCAGGACCCCTCCCTGCCCCCTGGGCACATCTCAAGACCTGGCCTCCCCAGACCTTTCAGAGAGGACAGGACAACTTGGCCAAAATAAAACCGAAGAAACCCATGGACACCCCGGCCCCTTCTTTCTTACACGTGAAACTGGCTAAAAAGAACTAGGACTTCAGAGCTCAGAGCTGCGTAACCCCCCCAATGCAGGACAGCCAACAAGGGTGTTTAAAGAGGCTCTGCGGACGTCGGGAGCTGCCCGCAAGGCTCTCTGCTCCGAGATGCAACCTCCACTTCTGCTTGAATCCGGGTTTTGGGGTCCCTGGGCTGCTCACTTTGCTCTGAGCCCAACTATTTCGTCCAAAAGTAAACCAGCCCCGGGAGGGCTGGGTGGCCAGGAGCTGGGGCTGTCTCCCCTGGTGGTGGTCCCGGGGTGGGGGTGTCAAGGACAGGGAGCTGCCGGCATCGAGTCCGAGCTCAGGCAGGGATGGGGCCACAGGAAAGGGACAGGAAGGGAGCAGGCCTCACCACGTTGGTGCCTTCTTCATCCGAGAGGCGCTGCTGAAGGTCAAACCAAAGGGTCTGAAACAACAATGCACAAAGACGTGTTGGAGACAGAGGCCACCTCCCCCAGGGAGGCTTCCAGGACCACCACAATGAGACCACAGTGCCCAGAGCCATCAAAGAGCTGCGGCCTCTCCACCGCAAGGTTCCAGGGGCTCTGGAGTCCCCAGGCGGCTGGACAGGGCTCAGTCCACCCTCCATACACCGTGCTGGCCCTGCGGGGAGCTGGGAAGCCAGGCTGGGAGACTGACGGCAGACAGCCCTTCTGGCCTTGGCATGTGGGAGCACTGGGAGGCACAGAGGCCACCCAGACCTGCCCAGCGGGCATTCTGTTAGCGGGGGAGGGTAGTCTTGGGACAGGCAGCAGTGGGGGCTTGAGTCTCGAATCCAGGGTGCTGGGTTTTTGCCACAGCTGCTGGCAACAGCCCTGAGACTCCCCATCAACCGACCAATCACCCCGAGTCCTAACCCCTGGTGCCTCGTGAATCTAATGGGCTGGTCTGTTACCCTGGCCTCCCACACGCCTTGAACTAAGCACTTCGCCAATACATCTTGCTGAACTGTGCACGCTGAGGTAGGTGCTGGCCCACCGTAAGCCCCAAGCGAGCAGGACCCGCGTGCATACTGCTCACGACCCTGAGCCGGCGTCTAGAACAGGGCACCTGATGGATGCTCTCGCTGTTCAGAGCACAGAACCCTGGGTGAGCGCTGGAGACTGGGTTTGAAGCCAGCGTCTCTCTCCTCCTGACCCACAAATTTGTGATTCTTCTGTCAACTTGGGCGCCTTTGGGCCCATCCCTGTCCATCCTCCACGAGGACAGCCTGCATCTCCGGCACAGTCACAGACCCGGGTCCTTCCTCTCTCGCGTGGAGGAGGCACGAGTGGGAGACCCGTAGCTGGCTAAGGAAAACAGCGAGCGGGAAGGGGGCATGTGACCTGCGCAGTCACCACCTTGAACTTCTTCAGAATGTCTGAGCAGGGGGCCCTGCATGCTCCTTTTGCATGTGCCCAAAATGGCCTCGTAATTTCTGCAGCCGGTCCTGCGGAAAGCACCCACTTCTCAGAAACACGGCGCTGCTAGGAGCTTTGCCGGAGGCCAGGGTGTGCCCGGCACGTCATTCTACAACCGCATAGGAGGCCCCTGGAGGCAGGGGCTGCAACTGGTTCCCCTGGCTTCTCCGGGCCAGCAGGGCCACGGAGGGCGGAGGGCGAGGATGGCGGCGAGCGTGGGGGTCTGCCCCGCCCCCTCCAGCGCCCCATCAGCCCCGCCCAGGCAGAGCGGGCAGGCGCAGGTTGGCACGCGGAGGGCCGGGAAAGCCCCGGCCGACCGGATTGGCTCCCGCCGGCGGCCTGCACCAATCAGAGGCCAGCCAGAGGGGCCCCGCCCCGTCTCCAGGACACCCAGGTGCTCTGAGGTCTCCAGCCAGCTGGTTGTTAAGGCGACCGGGTGCTAAAAATAAGCTTCAAAGAACCTCCCTGTGGAGGCGCTCCGAGTTGTTATGACAACCGGGCCTCAGGGTCCCGCCGAGCCGTTTTCCCACCGCTCCCACTCAGCGGCCGGCGTAAGGGAGGGGATCCCACCTCGGCTCCGCCCTGCAGGTGGGTAGCCGCCTCCTTCAGGCTCCCCTCCAGGTCTGGCCTCAGCCTCCCTGTGCGTGGGGAGCCCGCCCCCACGAATCCCTCGGAACCCCCAAACCCATCAAAGTACTTTTTTGCCCTTTTGCCAAAGATGTAAAAAATTCAGCGAGGTAGGAGCCACGTAAAATGTCTGTAAGCGCAGAGCTGGGAGCTGCCTGCTCCCCGGGGTCCCGCAGGCAGACAGGGCGCGCGGGTCCGGGTTTTGGCATCAGAAGAGCCAGTGACGATTGCTACCAACTGCTCATAGGAGATGCTCGCCGCACGCAGGCTCTGGGCTAGGCCATTAAGACCTCATTTTCTTTAATCCTCACAACCACGCTGGGAGGAGGACTATCCTGAATACTTTTCTGTGGTTAGAGCGGGAATCTGAGGCTCAGAGAGGGTAAGTCACTGGCCCAGGGTCACACAGCTAAGTGCTGGAGCCAGGATTCAAACAGCAATCTGAGACCTGAGCCCATTGGTCAACCTCAAGGCCGCCTGTTGTCTTTCTGCCAACAAATGGTCATTGTTATGGGCTGACCTGTTTCCTCTCCAAAATCCTATGTGCAAGTCCCACCCCTCAGGAACCGAGCATGGGACTATGTTTCGAAATAGGGCCTCTGAAGAGGTAATTAAGATGAGGTCCCATGGGTGGGCCCTGATCCAACTTGACCGTTGTCCTCAGATGGAGATCAGGACGCAGACGCGCACAGAGGGAGGACCGAGGAAGGACACAGGAAGAAGGCGGTGTCTACGGCCCAGGAGAGAGGCCTCAGGGACAGCCTCATCTCAGACTTCTAGGCTCAAACCCCAGGCTGGGCTTTCAGCCCCGCTCCTGGTACTGGTTATGGCCACCGTGGGAGACTAATGCGGTCCTACTCTGAGGACCTACTGAGTGGTGAAATGTTCTCTGAAGACAGGATTCTGTAGAGACTGTGCCATTTTCTATTACCCGTGGATGTGCCAAATTGTATCTGGTCATTCGGGATGTTTCTCATCTCCCCTGGGATGTCGCAGTCCCTCATCCACCACCTTTTGGTATCACCTGCCCAGGCCAGGCCCACCTTCGAGCAAAGCTGCAGGAAGCCTTGTCCCCTCGCCATCCGTGTCCCTGCTGACTCCTTCCTGCTCCTTGAGATGCCCCTCCGCCCCTCCGGGCTGCCCCCAGCCCTGGGACAGCTCCCCACCCCCCAGCACCTCTCCTTGGACTGGTGCAAAGGACATATTCTCCCTAGTCTTGTTCTCCATCCCCCCTTGCCCCCTGGGTGATGCCCTCTCCAAGGTCCCTGGCTCCTGTCCGGACTCCAGGCCCAACCCTACACTCACTGGGTGCAGAGGGCAGGGGAGAAGGGCGAGGGCTAGGCGGGCTTACCTTACTCTCCAGCCGTCCTATTAGCTCTGCCAAGCGGCTGATCTGGGCTTCCAGGCCCTCCTCCTTGGGGTCCGCAGTGACTAAGAAAAAGGAACAGAGATGCTGATGGTGGGCAGGGTGAGGCCTGGGGGAGGGGAGAGGCGCCCTCAGCCCTCCCAGTCCCACCTGGAGGCGCAGGCTACATCTGGGCCACCGCCAGGGCTCCCCACCCCAGGCCGCCACACTCTCTCACCAGAAGGAAGACTCTTCCCTTGTTCCGAGGCCCCCAGCTTGGGGCTGGGGGCGTGGGGGGGCACGGCGCTTCCAGACCAGGTCTCCGCCACGCCGTGGCTGGGCTTGCTGTGGTTCTGTCTGCAGTGTGAGTGGAGGAAACACACACATGAGGGAGGCCGCAGGACCCTGGCCGCTTTTAGCTTTGGCAAATATTAAGCACCTGCTGTGAGTGGAAATGTGCACAGTTGACCCAGTGGAGCCCCATTCCTGTGAGGCGGCCATGATGGCCTTGGTTTCCCCGAGGAGTAAATGAGGCCCACAGACAGGGGCCTTCAGCAAGACCACACAGCTAGAGGGCAGTCGGGATCCAAACTTCGCTACATTCTAGGACGACACAGCCCCGGCTCTGTGCCCGGGGGGTTCCGTTCCAGGGCTGACACCGAGCCAGGCTCCCACCCCACTGAAGTGACAGCTTCCCCTCCCTGCCTCACTGGGGCAGGGGGAGGCTGGGTCTGTACCAGCTAGACAGCCCCCTTCTCTGAAAAAGGGAGCCCTAAGACACAGTCCAGAGAGGGCCTAGAACAGCACAGAGAAATCTGTGCTCCCGACTTCAGCCAGGCCCTAGAGAGAGGGGCCGGGCCCCATGTGCTGTCCCTGTCCACTGCGCCCACGCACACCGACGCACACAAGTGCCCAGCCCGGCACGCCTGACGGGCACACGCGGCTCACCAAGCACGGTGCCTGGCCCAACAGTGGGGGCTCAACCAATGCTCAGGGAATGGCCAAACACCCACGTGCAAAGAGATGTTGGAACACTCACCGCAGACACACAAATACACCCAGACACACACACACCGCTGGGCACACAGCCAATACGCCCTGTCCTGGGCCGCCTTCTGCCTTGGTACGTTCCAGACTGTCTCCCATGATCCCAAAAGCTCAGCAAGCCTTGCCCCTGTGCAGCAGGGGCCACCCCAAGTCTTTGGGGGAGGGAAAGGCTGGTGGAGACTTTGAGGTGCCCATCCCGATGCTCCGCAAACCGGCAGCAAATGCAGCGTGGCCCTCAGACCACAAATGTGCGCAGCGGGAGTCCCACAGGGGCCGCGGGCTTTGAACCAGTGGCTTTTGCTCCTGGACAGGGGAGCCTAAGGGGACCTGCAGCCAGGGGACAGATTAGCTGAGATTCGGGGCGGTTTGAAGGGGGAGTGCATATGGAGATGTGACTCCCCATCGCGAAGGGCCCCCTCTGCCATCGAGGTCCCAAAGGAAGGTCCCAGCACGGGGCCGGGCAGGTGTACGTGCTGACACATGATGGGGCTGGCACAGCGCAGGGAACAGGCCGCCGACTGCACCCGCCAACTCCTGTCCTACAGCAGGAGAAAACCCGCAGCTTTTACTCCAGTGACCAGAATAGGAAGGAAGTCTCCGTGTCAGCCTCCAGAGCTGGGGCTGGTCACTTTGGGGACCCTCCGAATCACGAGGCTGAGCGCAGACGGATGCAAAGCTGTGAGCTCAGCGACGAGGGACTCCAATCCAGCAGGCACGCTCAGGGGCCGGGGATCTGCATCTGACATTTCCCAGATAACGTGCCCGCGGGTACCCAGAGCAAACAAATTTTGGCTCCGCGTCCCTGAGCAGCCTTTGCAATCCTATCTGGCTGGGACCAGCCCTCACCAGCCACACACCACGTGCTTAAACCCCCACGGGACAGCCACGGCCACCCTGGCCACGCCGAGCCTCTGCCTGTGCGGACGCATGGCTGTGGTTCCTGTCCCCCGTTTCTCTCTGTGTCCCCTCGGCACCAGATGCATCGGCTGTTCTGGAAAGAAGGGGCAGAGGGGAATTGTCTCAACTTGGCACAGATGCTTTTCCTTGGCTTTTTGCCATGCAAACATGGCCCGAGATCACTTAAATCACCTTGCTTCTCTTTCAGTCCTGCGGAGAAAGTCAGGATTCAGGGCTACTCTTTCTTCAAGGCCTCTCTTTGCAACCCCAGTCCCTCCTTCTAACAGATGGAGGCAGGGCAGGCCTCGGGCTTCCCCGACACCGTGCAAAAGCAGGTGGTGGGTTTTATAGCTACTTCACTGACGGCACGTGGAAACTTCTCTGGTTATGGTAACCATGTAGTTTCCTGAAATTATTTCCAGTTTTCAGAAGCAAGGCAAATAATAGAATGGTCTTGGGTAATAACGTAAGCGAGTGGTACAGGGATGTGGCAAATCGGTCAGACTCTAGGAAAGTCCTGCACGCACCCCCGGCATTCTTCTGCACGTACAGTGTCTCATTCCATCCGCACAGTCATTGAAAAGGCAGGTATAGAACCATCCCACTTTACAGTTGGGGAAATAGAGGCACAGAGAGGTGTAGCACCTTGCCCAAGGTCCCCCCAGCCCCCAAGCACACATGGCCCCTGCAAGCAGCAGACTGCCGTGTGTGTGTGCGACACAGCCCCAAGTGACACAGGGAGGTCCCGGGAACGCACCGGATCTGGCTGGTCTGCTCCTCGATGGCCTCCACCGCACTCTCCACGGAGCTCAGCAGCGACTGGATCTGATTGGCCGTCTCCTTCAGCAGAAAGCGTGTCACAAACTGGTCCACGTTGCTCCCGCCCTCGTACACCTGTGGAGGGAAGGGACGGGGCACAGATGGGAGAGGGGTTACAGAGGAACTTGGGGTTGGGGGGGCTGAGCTAGGGGGGCACTTGGAGTTGGTGTCTCTGCCTTGCAGGAGGAAATGGGGACCCCAGCGCCTCCTGCATCTGGGGAACAGCAGAGTTCCTGCATCAGGGCACACGGGCTATGGATTCCGAGAAGATGTCTGAGCCCTGGCTTCACCACGTACCAGCTCCTTACCTCTGTGACCACGACAGCAGTCACTCCAGTATCTCTCCTGCAAGGTCATACGGAGGACTGAGTGATAGACTGTACGTAACATGCTCAGTGCCGTGCCTGCCCCATAGCAAGTACTCAATGAACAGTAGCTGCTATGATGAAGATGGTGAAGATGGTGGTGGTCATGATGATGACGAGGACGAGGACAAGGATGATGGTGATGATGGTGGGGATGGTGGGGATGGAGGTGGTGGTGGTGATGGTGGTGGTGATGATGGTGGGGATGGTGGGGATGGAGGTGGTGGTGGTGATGGTGGTGGTGATGATGGTGGGGATGGTGGGGATGGTGGTGATGGTGGTGATGGAGGGGCTGAAGAGGATGGTGGTGATGATGGTGGTGATGATGGTGGTGATGGTTATCAAGATGGCAGTGACAGTGGTGATGATGGTGGTGGTGATGATGGAGGTGATGAAGATGATGGTGATGATGACGGTGTCACGTGATGGTGATGGTGATGAAGATGATGGCAGTGACAATGACGACGATGGAGGTGGTGATGGAGATGCTGAAGCGGATGGTGGTGGTGATGATGGAGGTGACGGTGAAGATGATGCTGGTGAGGGGCTGGGAGAGATAGCACGCTCACTGGTGGTGGCGTTCCTGATGTTCTCACTGACAGGGACAAAGTGTGACAGAAGAACAGTACACAACCCTGCCCCTCCCTCCTCCTCCGAGGATTCCTTGGGCTCCTGGGCCTTCGTGATGCTACCCAGAAAAAAAGAAAACTCAAAAGCAACCAGAGAAGTTCAACTGGCTCCTCTCAAGAAAATGCCAGAGACTCCATCTCAGCAGAAGGGGGCAGGAGGGAGTCTGGGGGGAACCAAGAGAGGGAGATTCAGAGGCCACGAGTAGAGGAATTCTGGGTAGAGCAGGAGGAAAAGGGTTTCCACAGATTTCGCTCTGTGGTGCAAGACAGAATCTCCCCTTCTGTCAAGAGTCTGCAGCAAAGACATTTCTCAGGGCTTCTGGATCCAGCTGCGATCCCCTTGGCTTCAGAAGGCTTTACGGTGGAACTGAGAAGGTTCTGGCTTAGCCAGGTCACTCAAGGATGATAAGGGATCCAATAAGCACCGTGTTGGGGACGCTGGTCCCCAAAACGCTGTGCAGCGCTCCCGCCTCCTATGCCAAGCCCCCCCCCCCCCACCGAGCCAACTGCCTGGCACCTTGGAGGTCCACCCAGTCCCTGGCAAGGCGAGGGAAAACAGGGCTCCCAAGGACAGCAAATTAAGCCATCCATCACTCTGACCAGGAATTAATTAGCAACGAGTACACAAGGGACACATGGCTAGAGACAGAGAGGGAAACAGAGGCAGGGATGGGGAGCGTGGGGAAGACAGGCAGGCACACACAGGGAGGCGTGTGGGGGTGGACGTCCCGTGCCAACGCTGGAGACGAGCCCCGACAGAGAATGAATCTGTGGCAGAAGGTAGATAAGGCTCCCATCACCTAATGCATTTCAGTGACTGATTACCCTCCCCAGCAAACGGCTGAAGCCACACTCAATCCAGTGATCAACGG
This sequence comes from Phoca vitulina, assembly GCF_004348235.1. Taxonomy (NCBI): domain Eukaryota; kingdom Metazoa; phylum Chordata; class Mammalia; order Carnivora; family Phocidae; genus Phoca; species Phoca vitulina. Next base: position 4,666,623 of record NW_022589759.1, read on the forward strand.
GCCCTGGACAAATGAATGGCCAAAAAGATATAATGTTGTAAGAATTTAAATGCAAAGAGAGAGAGCCTGCTAGAAACCATCAGGCAGAAAAATGAGCTGTTAAGTGTGTTAGAAGCACCCAGATCCGTGGCTGAGGTTCCAAAAGATCCATGCGTGTAACTGGTTAGCTGAATTCCAGAAAGACGAGTTATTTTCCAAGGAGTGAAAATGCAGCCTTTACAGATCTCTCCTCCACCACAATCCATGCCTCAACCAGGAGACCAACTCCACCGATTCCAGAAGGAAAGGGTCAGATCCGGGAATTCTGTACCGGGTGGACACACAACAGGGAGACCTTCAGAAACCTGCAAATCTCTGACATGCTACCAGATGAGCGCCTTTCCAACAAACTATGCCTAGGAATTTCCCCCGAAATATCTAGGGTCGAACCTCAGAAAGAACTCTTGCTTAGGGGAATCATGAAAAGAGCAGCAGTGACAGCTGCAATTAAATGTAAAGTTACAGAGGTCAGGAAAAGAAAATATTAATCATAGCTTAATTTTGATCACACCGGATTATGTCAATAAAGAGGGTAGAAGTATGGAACAAATATCTGAAGATCTCAAATTCTTTTAATTCCACAAAAAGGTATAGGAAGTGTTTTTTATGAGCTAGGTATAAAAACGGGAGGAAGCGCGCTCACAAAGCTCCTGTTTTCCAGGTGGCCAGTGGAAAATGAAAGCTACAGTGCTTCCCTTCGAAATCACAATCAATGCTATTTTTTTTTTTTTAGATTTTTTTTTTCTTCATTCATTTGACAGAGAGAGACACAGCGAGAGAGGGAACATAAGCAGGGGGAGTGGGAGAGGGAGAAGCAGACTTCCCGCAGAGCAGGGAGCCCGATGCGGGGCTCGATCCCAGGACCCCGGGATCATGACCTGAGCCGAAAGCAGACGCCCAACAACTGAGCCACCCAGGCGCCCCTCACAATCAATGCTATTAACAAAGCTGACCATCAAATGGCAAACCGAGGAACAAAGGAAGCACGCAAATTGGGAAGCATAAAAGATTCCAACAGCAGTCAGAGCAGACGGATTATAACCATAAAATCCAGCAGAAAGCAGCCTCAGCTCCCTCGTGTAAACATGCAATCCCAGACTTGACGAAATGAGAGCCACGGAGGCACCTCTAAACCAAAACAGCACCAGATTATTAACAAAGTGAAGTCTGTGCAAAAAATCCTGCCACCAAATTTGGTCAAATCAACAGGACAAGTCACAGTATCACTCGAAGATGCCGTAAACACGACAATGGAGGGGCACCTGGGTGGCTCAGTCAGCTGAGCATCTGCCTTCGCCTCAGGTCATGATCCAAGGGTCCTGGGATCGAGCCCCTGCTGAGCAAGGAGCCTGCTTCTCTCCCTCGGCCTGCTGCTTCCCTTGCTTGTGCTCTCGCTCTCTCAAATAAATAAAAAATAAAAATAAAAAATAAAATAATACAATATATGTTTAAAAAAAAAAAAGGAGAAGATAGCAGGAGGGGAAGAATGAAGGGGGGGAAATCGGAGGGGGAGACAAACCATGAGAGACTGTGGACTGTGAAAAACAAACTGAGGGTTCTAGAGGGGAGGGGGGTGGGGGATGTGTTAGCCTGGTGATGGGTATTAACGAGGGCACGTTCTGCATGGAGCACTGGGTGTTATGCACAAACAATGAATCATGGAACACTACATCAAAAACTAATGATGTAATGTATGGTGATTAACATAAAAAAATAAAAAATAGCAAAAAATAAATAAACAAACATGGCAATGGGGACTCAGATGGACACAGCCACTTCATAAAGCAATTTTGCTTTATATCCAGAGCCTTGTACTGCTTATTCTTTGACCCAGTAATTCCACTTTTGATCATCCATCCTTAAGAAATCATGCAAAATGTGCATAAATGTTTATGTCCCAAGATTACAGTATTATTCATAATAGCAAAAACCTGGTAATAATCTAATATACCCCAAAAAGAAGAACAGTACATTTAAATATTAATATTTAAAAAGATGCTTCTGGACAGTTTTAATAACGTGGGGAAAGTGTTAAAGATATTAGGTGGGGAAAAAAGTAGAACATAAGTTTTTGTGTGCACAGAACGGTATTAAGTATATTAAAGAAACACACATGGGGACAAAAAGGCTCAGAGGTAATAAGGTAATTAACAACAGTGGTGAGGAACGTTGGGAGTACAAATTTGAAATTCTTCTTCATACTTTTCTCTATTTCCTGAATTTTGCAAGTTGAACATGCACCATTTATATAATAAAAACATAACCAAAGTCTATATGCATCAAACAACATGGCTAAAAATACAGTTAGGGAACACATTAAAAATACAGAGATTAAGTCATTTAGCATGACAAATTAGCTCGTCACTGTCCCAGAGGACAGATAAATTGGACAATAATAAACACGAATGGAAAGAGCATTGCCAGGAAAGTGTGAAAGTCTTCAAAACGGACAAGATTATTACCGGGTCTCCTGCCTAGTACACCCTCTGGGCTAAGTCTTTGTTTTGGAGCTACTCTTAAAACTCTGTAGAATGTAGAATAGGGACGATATTGCAAATAATTCTCATCTACAGAAGCACACATGAATTTTGTCTGGACAAGGGTTGTCACTGTCACTGGGGATGGGTCAATTCTGCATTTATTCACAAAGTCATCCCAGAATTCCTGGTTGCTTCTGTACATGGTGTGGATTCTTTGAATTTTCCTCTGAGCTAGCTCTGACATCTTACCCGTCCTCACATTAATTCACGAGTCCTTTAAATATTCATATTCCTTATACAGGAAGTAGAAAGCGAAGACGAATAACAAAAATAATTAACTTTGATTATTCAGTCATGGAAGTAAGGTCAAAATTAAATCATGAAAACCTTTTTAAATAGAGACAACATGGTAAATGATATAAAGATTTTGCATGAAAAACTGTATACACAAGCCAAGTATTTATAAATGAGTGACGTGAACTCTGTATTTCTGGGATTAAAATTACTGAAGAAAATTCCTACCTATGGAGACAAAAAAAAAAAAAAAAAAAAAAAGCCTTAAGGCCTTAAGTGATTTTCTCAATTTTGAAACCAAAACTTAAGAAGGAGTGACTGGTGAGGGGGATGCCTGGGTGGCTCAGTCAGTTAAGCGTCTGCCTTCAGCTCAGGTCATGTGCCCAGGGTCCTGGAATCGAGCCCCACATCGGGCTCCTTGCTCAGCAGGAGAGTCTGCTTCTCCCTCTCCCACTCCCCCTGCTTGTGTTCCTGCTCTCGCTATCTCTCTCTCTGTCAAATAAATAAATAAAATCTTTTTAAAAACCTGTAATAAAAATAACAATGTTGGGGTTGACAAAAATGAGAGAACGCACGCATTTTTACATCTGTACGAGACATGTGGTTTCCCTTCTTTAGTAATACACACGTCCTAACACAGAAGGGGCAGCCATTATCAAATTTCCTATTCTGGAAAGTATGACCCACATCTTCCTCTCGAGCATCCACGAGGTCATTATCAAAACAACTCAAGCACTGTATCATGAGGAAATCACACCGTGTGAGAGAAGCGGGGAAACCCAGGGGGCTGCTCGCTTCCATCCCCCGCACAGTGAAGCCCGGGATGAGCAGGGATGCAGCAGAGGTCAGGGAGATTGAGGGAGGAGGTGCCTCCCTCAGAGAATCACAGGTGCAGTGAAAACATCCAAGGTCAAGCCTGATTATCAAAAGAATGTAAGCAATGCACTTCACATATGGAAAAGAAGAGCAGCAACCACCAGCCTGGGCAGGTAGGAAGGAGAGAAGGCCCGAAACTGTAACTACAGTAGGAAACATATCAGGAAATGTAGACACTTGTCGAGGGGCTGGTTATGAGAAACTAAAACAGGCAAACTGGGGCGCCTGGCTGGCTCTGTTGGTTAAGCACCTGACTCTTGATTTGGGCTCAGGTTGGGATCTCGGGGTCGTGGGATCGGGGATGGAGCCCCAAGTCGGGCTCCGCGCTCAGTGGGGTGTCCGCTGGGGCTTCTCTCTCCTTCTCCCTCTGCCCCTCCTCCCCCACTGCTTGTTTGCACGCTCTCTAAAATAAATCAAATCTTAAAAAAAAAAAAAAAACAGGCAAAACTGTCAAACAGAAATTTTCTAAAATGTAGCACAACAGGACAAAAATTAAAACAAGACTAGAGCTATAGAAACAGATGTTTTGTTCAATTTAATCTGCATGAAGTGCCTGTTTTGGGTCAAAGAAGCTTTTAGATTTAAAAAAAAATAATCAACAACATGCTCTGCATGACAGATCGCGAAGCGAATGTGTCTGTGACCGTTTTGTTTCAAACTGCACTAAAATGGACATAAAAAGTCCAGCACTTAACTGAACCCAGGATTGACCTCAAAAACCTATGAAAGGACAGCCCCTCCCCTGCGGAGGACCTTGACCCCAGCCTCCTGGATAAATTCTTTCTATTTTTGAATAGAAAAAGGATTCTGTGGCGGAGAAGCTGATTCACACACAGCAGAATCTTCAAGCCCACCTAAATTCATTCCCGATCAAGTCCGAGAGAGACCCAGGGAACGCAGCCCTGTGACAGAGGGATAGGGTGCCCGTCAGGAAGTGAAGGACTGTTCAACAGAAGAGACTCTAAGAATAGAATCCACCCCACCAATCACTGAAGAAGAATCACGTCATCAGAAAGGCAATTTAAAAAACCCACTACCACCTCCTAAGACGGAATTTAACGAAGGGAAAGCAAAAAAATATATATATATTTTTTTACAGGCTGAAGAGGATTCTAAAATAAGAGCTGGTATTAATATTGTCATTAGCGGAGAAATACCGGAGAGACACACTTGAGAATCCCGAGCCAAACAAGGACGGCTGACGCAGCAGCGGGGGCTGCAGAATCGGGGGGGGGGGGGGGGGGGGGGGGGGGGGGGGGGGGAGGCGGCAGGACGCGGCCCAGAACTAAGAGGACCGTGCGGGAGACACGAGGAAGCGAAGCGCACTAGCTCACGACTCAACACGGACGGACGGTGCGAGTGAAGCATCTGGATTAACCAACGAGCTGCATTTCTACCAACAAAACTCGGTTAGAAAACAAGCCAGAAAAAGGAATGTCCACTGCCGCCGCAAACACCGTTACAGTCACCACTAGAAATGCCCCAAAGGCCGCACCGAGGGTCACAGCGCACGCCTTCCCAGAGCAGCATCTCCAACCCAGCCCAGTAGCCCGAGTTCTACTGGGAGACGTTAGAATCCGCTCCTTGGTGGAGAACAAGGTCTCCCCAATGAAGAGTTATGACCAAAGACCAAGAAGTAACCATGCATGTGGGTGACACCTCGAGATGGCACAGCTGGGAGGTGGCTCCACCTCGAGGGGGTCCCATGGGGGCACGTGGGGCACGTCCCCCCCGGGGCCGTCAGGCGCGGAGCTGGGCTGCTATCCCGGTCCGGGCAGGGATTCCAGAGTCTGGGCTCTTTCCACGCTCCCCTGCAAACCCACTGCCCACCTGCTACATTCAGAACGTCCGAAGTCCGGACAGATGAACAATGACAGGCAAACGGTCTTACATGATATTTAAAATAGGCTCTAGGGGCACCTGGGTGGCTCAGTCGTTGGGCGTCTGCCTTCGGCTCAGGTCATGATCCCAAGGTCCCGGGATCCAGCCCCGCATTGGGCTCCCTGCTCCGCGGGAAGCCTGCTTCTCCCTCTCCCGCTCCCCCTGCTTGCGTTCCCTCTCTCGCTGTGTCTCTGTCTGTCAGATAAATAAATAAAATCTTTATAAATAAATAAATAAGCTCTAAGACACCAAGACCCGTGATAGCAGGGCAGGAGGAGAGGAATGGAAATGTGGGTGCGTGGAGGCTCAGGATCAGGCCCAGCTCTTCTGAGACCTGGAGGAAGAGAGCGATTCCCAGATAGATGCGGGGCAGTAACCGAGTACCATGTGAAAAGGCGTACAGAATTCATCTTACTTCTGTCCGGACAGACGACAGGAGCCTCATGATAAAACAGCCACCTCTGCTCTGTGCCGGGCCCCGTGCTAAGCAGCCGGAGACCTTACTTCCTTCAATCCCCCTGAGGACTCGAAGGTGAACACTGTATTCCACAGATGGAGAAACTGAGGCTCGCGGGGGGGAAGGGACTGGCTCGGGGTCCTTCCACTGGGTCTACGTGTCCCTCAGCGCGACCCGCTCCCCGCTCCTCCCTGCACGCCTGCTCGGTGTGCTGCCCCCCTGGCGGCTCACTGGCCCTCGGTCACCCCCCCCCCCCCCCCCCCGTGAGCTCCACGCCTCCCACCGGGCCTGCCCCAGCTTCTCTCAGTTCGCCCGCAGTTACGGCCATCAGGCTACAACTCTGCAGGGTCCCTCCTCCGAGCCTGTGCGCGTGGCCACGAAACGGGGCGGTGAGAGTGACAGTGGCTATACCGCAGGGCTGGCCAGTGCGCCTCTTCTCGGGGTGCCTGCCCAGCGGGGTGCAGACCCCGAGGCTGGGGGATGGGCTGCTTCTGCCCCTGAGCGGCAGCAGAGAAGGCGACGCCCAGCCCCCAACCTGGCCCCGGCTCCCTGCCTTCGTCCTCCTCCAGGGCACACGAGGCAGGGACAGGGCTGTGGGCAGGGCCGCTGGAGCCGCCCCCCAGACCTCTCTCCGGGACACGCAGGGACCCCAGCAGGGGGCCCGCTCCCAACACTCCCAACAGTCCTGCCACCCGGATAGGGTTCTCACGCCCGACACTGGGCAAGCCCTCGGCCAAGGGCAGCCGCAGGACCCCGCGTCTTTCCGGCCCCTGCCGTCCCGCAACCCTGCTACAGGGCCCGAGACTGTGGGGGACCGCACCTGTGCGAGGGCGCCGGAGGGCTCCGGGAGGCCCCTGCTCGCTTTCTAGCACCGCGTGCCCGGACCACACCCAACCCCAGGAAACGGCCTCGCGCTCCAAACCAGATCCCGCAGGACCAGGCCATTCGCCGAGCCCCTCCATCCACCTCCCAGCTTCCATCAGCTCCCTCTGGGAGTCCCAAGTAAAGCCCACCCCAGAGCCCGACCCACCCAGCACTTGGCATCCCAAATCCAGGCCCCCCTGGGTGAGGATGCCCAGGGAAAAATCTCAGACCCCGGAGTCCCAGGGGCCACCCACGCCCCCTGACCTTCTTGGTGTAGCCCATGGCCTTCAGGACAGAGTGATTCAAGGTCTCCAGGGAGGCCAAGACGTCCTCATAATCCCCCATGTGGTCCACAAAGTAATCTGAGGGAAGGGAAAGCAAAGGTCAGGGTGAGAGGAGGAGGACCCCACGCCACCCCTTGGGCCCTCCCAGGAATCCCACCTGTGCCCCCATCGCTCCCCCGAGTCCCATCCCGCCACCCCAGTCCCGGTCCCTGCAGAGCTGGGCACGTACCGCACAGCTCCTTGGTGTCCACATGGCTGCAGAGAGAAGGAGGGAGACTCAGGTGAGGCCCGTCCCATCCCATCCGCTCTCCCCCTCCGCGGCCCCAGGCTGCCGCCACACCCTGTCTGTCGTCATCCTCCATGCTGGCCCCATGAGCCCTGCTTCATAGATGAGGTCAAGGATGCCAGCCCTCCCAAGGACGGAGCAGGGTCCACATCTGCATGTCCTCTGACCCCACCACCACTCACTTCCTCTCCCCCACTCCGCTGCCCATGTCATGAGCATATGGGACCCAGAATGGGGCTAAGCGAGGGGCTGGGAGAAGGGAGGGAATGGACAGAAGGTGAGGGGCCCATAACTAGTACAGGCTTCCCCCGGGGCATCCCCGTTTGTTGGGTCCTGGGGCTCTCGGGGGTCCTGGGACAGCCCTCCTTGTCCCTACCCTCGCCCTGGGGTCCCATGTCCCCATTCCTACACCGTGGAGAGGATTCTGTGCTTCCTCAGAGGAGACTAAGCCCCAGAATGCCACCCACGCTGGGGAAGGTGCACGTGGCAGCCTCAGAGCAGAGACGTGGTGGTGGGGCGTGCTAGGGGCAGATGCCAAGGGACCCGAGTGTCTGTGCAGGTTCTGATGAGCTGGCCCCTTCTGGGCCCCAGTTCCTTCACTGAGAGAGGAGGGGCTGCCCTGGGCTGGAGAGCTCCTGGAACCCCAGGTCAGTAAGATGTGTCTAGGAGAAGGCTCCTATGGCCAAATAAATCTGGGTTCAGAGGCTTTGGAAGCCCTGTCTTGGAGCTTCCTCCAAGTCACATCCCGTATTAAATGTTCTGACAAGTCCTGCAGAAAGGAAGCCTGTTCAATTGTGCTTAAATGAGGATTTCAACCAAAGCCTCCTCCTCCCCCCATCCCGACCCAGCTGGCCCAACACAAAAGGCACCAGGACAATGAATAAACCAAGAGGCACGTGCCCTGGCCCTTTGAAAACTCCCTGGGGGACGGCAGGAAGCGCTCAGAAACCTCCATCTGTTGGCAGAAACCGAGCCCTTCACGGCGTCTGCAGCAGGAAGCTGTTTCCAGGGGCCTTCCCCAGACAGGGACACCTGCCCACCCTGGTCCCCAGCCTGTGCCTCCCAGGACACTCTCAGCCCCAATCTCTGGTCCAGGCCACCACTGGGCTGGGTCCCTTGCAGCCAGGCCTGGTGGCAGCTCCTTGTCCAGACCACCTCCTGCCTGTCTCAGGGGACCTCAGCTCATCAAATCTGCTCCAAGCAGCATCCCCGGAACTCTGGTCCCCATGCCTGCGTAGGCCCGAGGAAAGGGATGGGCTGCGGGGTGAAGAAGGGGGCTGGGCCTCATCCTGCCCGCGGAATCCCAGGGAAAGACGAGGCGGTGCGGTCGGTAAGCATGCACTTGGCTCAGGGACGGGTCAGGCCAGAATTTTTGGTTAGTTCTGAGATGCAAGTTCGGGGGGTTACGATGGGGGTTAGCTAGATAGAGAGAAGCGGGGTTAAACTCAGAGTTACGATTAGTATGTGGTCCGTTTGGTTTAAGACAGGACCAGTGAGGATCAAGGTCACGGAGTTCACATCGGGACTGGGGATGAGCACGAGGTGCCAGGGTCAGAACTGGGTTGAGTGGGCAGGAGGCAGAGGTCACTACCAACTTTCCCTTTTCGTTACCCTGTGGACACAATGCAGAATCGAGGGTCTATCCCTCCTTAGCCACATGTGCTCAGGAAAGACCAACGTGCCAATGTGATGTCAACGTGCCCACTCCCCAGGTCACCCCGGCCGGTGGGGGCCAAACAGATCGGACTTTTGGGTCAGCTAGTGTGGGGAAGTTTCGGGTCTCCTGCCCCTCCGGGGGAGTGGGAGACAGAGACGGATCACCTCGCTGAGGGGAAGATGGTCCTCCCCAGAGCCACTGCGCCCCCCAGCCCCAGCAGCGGGGGCCTGGCTCACTTGGTGTTGTCGGAGTCGATCGTGTGGAAGAGATCCTCTAGTTCTTTCTCGTTGAGGACGCCATCTGCGAAGAAGAGCTGGAACTCCTCCAAGGACAACTTCCCATCGTCTGCAAGCAAGGGAGGAAGGAGGTTGAGCAGCTGGTGTCTAAGAGATAAGACATCCCCAGATCCAGACGGTTCCCAAATCAACAGATAAACTCTAGCCAGATAATCTCCGCCCGCCCAGTGAATGCCCAAATTAACCAGTAAACTCCAGGCCACAGAAAATCACCGACTCATCCAGCTGGTTCCCAAACCAACACATCAGCTCCCACTTACAGATAATCCCCAAGCCAACAAACACGACAAGTAGTAGCTAATTTGCTGGGGCTCATTTACTGACAGGTTCAACGAACAGCACCTGCTCCTGGCCAGGTGCTCTTCTCTCCTGATTCGCCTAGCCACCTGGGGGTGGGTACGGCTTAGGGGAGCACCGCGCCGACGCCAGGGGGTCTGAGGACCATTCTCTCTTGCTTCCAAATGCCCACATAATCCGCCCCCCCCATACCGGCATCATCTCCAACCCCAGCACCCAGGTCCTGACTCAGGGGAGGGAACACCTCCTCACCACTCTGCCCCATCCACGCAGCAAACTTCGGGCCCAAACTTTCATACCGTCTGATGGGAGACGGCTGCCCACAGCCGTCTGGTTCTCACCCTGCCAGAGACCCAACCGTGAAGACGCCAAACCGCACGGGAAGGAGGCGCCAGGCCTGCCTGGGGCCCCCCGGCACTGCCCGGCCTCTGTGGGCCTGGGATGGGAGGGGCCCCACAGCCCCTGTGTCCCACCGGTCCCACCCTCTGTCTCACCTCTTCTCCCTCCGCCTGCAGCCCCCCTGGGCACCGGCATGTGCGGGGGGACGTCTCATGGGCTGGGGGCAGGTGGTCACAGACGGAAGGGCTTGCGGCAGAACCAGTGACTCTGGGAGACGCAGGCCCCAGGCTTCCCCCTCTGCAACTTCCTTCTACCTGGGCGCACCTGCTGATCTCCGCCCCCTCCTCAATGATCTCAGACCAGTTCCTGCTGCTCCTTAAAGGAGCCACGTCTGTGGGAGGCCATGGAAGTCAGGGAGAGGGAAGCCCCCGGCCCCTCGGCACAGACCCCCTGCCGTTACTTCCAGCCAATCTGCAACCAAAGTCCCTACAAGCCCATGTGGTACCTCTGTGTGGATTAGAGAGGCCCCTTCCTGGTCCGGGAGGGAGAAGGGGGACCAGGACACAGGGTTTGGGCAGAGGGAGAGAATCTCCAGCAGACCCCCCACTGAGCGGGGCTCCATCCCAGGACCCTGAGATCAAGACCTGAGCTGAAACCCAGAGTCGGACGCTTAACCGACGGAGCCACCCAGGTGCCCCCATTCTTGTATTTTAAAGGCTCGGGATGATCTTTCTCTGCACCCAAAAACTCTGCAGGGGCTCAAAGCAGGACACAGGTACCAGCTCAGCAGAGGGAGATCCTCGAACCTTGCATGGCTTCCCTCCACGTCTTCCCTCTGGCCCATCAGGCCTACAGTGTCAGGGGCTGGGAGAGAGGGAGAAAATGAATGTGCGGGAGGTGGGGGTGGGCTAAGGGCAACCTCCCCTCACGCCTCTGACATCCGGGCTCAAGGTTCAATGTCACAGAGGGAAATGAATTTGTAACTTTCAAAAACAAGAGTTCCCCGCAGCCCCCAACAAAGCAGACAAGCCCCACCCCGCCCCTACACACACTCACAGAAAAAAACAAGCGTGAAAAGGACTTCACGCTACCAGCTGTGAACTACGCAAGCTCTACAGTGGCTCTTTCTGTCTTTGAAAGAGAGGAGACTTTCCAAGTTTCCTCTGGCAAGACTGCTGATAAAAACAAGGAGGCACCGTGCACAACCGCGGCCGACACACGGGCCTCATTCTATGCGTTCGGTCTTCACAAGACCCCCATTTTATAGAGCGGTAAACCGAGGCACAGAGCCGCTAAGGGATCCTCAGCTGGGCCTAGGACCTCGGCCAACTGGCTCCCACGTCCATGTTCTCACCCCAACCCCAGGGCACAGTCTTTTGGTGAGACCCCCGACCCTGGCCACAGGGCCGTGTGGAAGGGCTGAGGTCTGCACTCGGGGGAAGTGTGCGGTGACTGACTAGTCATGGCTGCCACGGGCACAGCGGTGGGGGTGATGGGGGCGTCTCCCAGCCTCCATCTCCTCCTGCCTGTCCAGGTTCCTCCACCCAGTCTGCACTCAGGAGAGCGGGCACAGAGCTGCCCGCCAGGCCTCCCGAGCACAGTCTGCTGGGCTGACATTTACCTTAAATGTCCTACCACGGCCCTAATGAACCCCGATCAGCTAATGAGGGAGGTAACAGCTCCTCCCCAGGCCTCTGTACCATCCGAGGAGCGGGCCTGGCACCCCCAGTCCCAGCAAGGACACCGAGCGGGCCGTTTGCGGTGTCCTCGCTAATGAGCATGAGCTCAGCCCGTCACAGTGACCTTTCAAATGCCAGGACTCTGCCTGAGTCCATGTCCCCGGAGAGAAATGCACTCTGGCACTCACCCCTCCGCTGGACGCCACCTGCCCACCCTTCCAGGCTTCGTGCCCCGGCTGCGGGCAGACCCCTGACCCTCGGCCTCCCCTCAGGAGCCACGACGGGTCTATGTCAATGAAGACGCCTCTGCCCCGGGAGTCGCAGCACGGGCCAGCCCGAGCGCCTGGTCCTGGGATCCTGGAGGCTTATGCCAGGAGACCGTGCCCCATCTTGCACCCCATCTTGCACCATCGCTCCTGCGGATGCCGGGGACAGGACCAGCACCCACCTGTGTGCGACCTCCGTGTGGGCCGTCGGCAGCTCCAGCCGCACCTGCGAGCACACTCGCTCCCAGCCCCTCCCCCCGGCGTGTTCTCCATCAGAGCTGTCTACACTGCTCCCCAGCCGAGGACCTGCAGCCCCGCACCCTCGTGCTCCGGGCCGTGCTTCGGTCATCGCTAAAAAGGGGGTGATGCTTCTTATCCCAGCAGGAGCAGAGTGAAGCCCCGGTGAGGTCGATGAACGGGTGCTCGGTGGCCGCCGGCAGCCCCCGGATGGGAAACTCCCCGGGGAGCGCAGGGAGGACCCAAACACCTGTCGGCAACCACGGCGTCCACGCCCACAGGGGGCGTCGGGCTCACGGTTCCCCATGGCCTGGGCACCCGGACTCTGCAACAGCCCCACCAGGGCCTGAGGGGGTCCTGGTGCCATCATGCCCACTTGCGGATGGGGAAACTGAGGCCCCGAGCATTTGCTGACTGGCCTGAGGTCACAGGGCTGGCAAGTGGCAGAGCCAGGACTGTGACGGAAAAGAGACTCCACCTCCTCACAGGATCCGAAGCTCCTCTGGGACCGACATCACACACACCTTAGCCTGGTGACACCCCCCCAGGGCCACTCAGCGGCGGTGGCTGGGAAGACCTGAGGCCCCAGAAGGAGGATGGGCTCAGCCCCTCTGGGGGCCGCGGAGCAAAGTCGAGGGACCCCACAGCTGTGCTCAGGGGGCAGAAACACGGTCTCCGACAGGGCAAGAGGTGACTAGGAGACCCCCTCCGTCCCTGAAGGGAGGCCAGCGCACCGCCCCCCCACACCAGGCGGGTCCACGCACACTCGGTGTGTCCAGCGAGGCACAGCACAGCCACGCAGACCCGCAGCCGCCGCGGGGAGACCCGCAGCCAGACTCCCGCTGCGCCCCACGGCCGTGCACAGCCGCACTCAGCGAGGAACAGACCCCACAGACACCTGCGAGGACCCTACTGTGTGCCGGGCGTTCGGGCCCACGACGGCAACGAGCCTGCACTCCTACCGGCCGGGGGCTCAGGATGTGCACGGATGACCACGCGGCCCCAGGCCACGGCACCCTGAAGACGCCTGCGTCGGGGATCGAGCCCCTCAACCCCCTGCTCCAACCTCGGAGGCTGTTTGGGCCCAGATGCCACAAGCACTTCTCGGGGTCACTGAAGTTCCCCCACATCCCTCTCCCTCCTCCGTGCTCCAGATGGAGCTGCTGCTGCGAGTCCTGTGTCCCAAGAGGCCTGGGAGGGGCCACCGTCAAGCCCAAGGAAGGGGGCAGGGCATGGAGACCCCTGGGCCCTGACTTCCAGTCCAGGCCTGTGCACCCCCATCCCCCAAGGCCTCACACTCCATCCCCCAACACCATGGGGGGGATGGGTCAGCAGTAACCCCCACGGTCACGGAGGGGGTGCGGGGACCCAGGTTAGAGCTGCCACCTCTAACTCCAGCCCACGCAGGACAGGTGCTGGGGCGTGAGGGCCTCCTGTTCCCCACCCTTCCCACATCCCCTCCCTGCATTTTCCCAACAGCCGAGGACACAGGCACGTTAAGTGTGATCAGCCCACTTTAGAGATGGGGAAGCTGAGGCCTGCAGAAGGATTATGTCTTGGCTAAAGGCCACGGAGCGTTGCTCTGGTCCCGGGAATAAGGACAGCGGTGTTCATATGAAGTTGTGCTACTCTTTGCTGCAAGTGAGGCTCAGGGGGGCCCTTGGGAAACCTGGCCCTTCTCAGGCCCCCACCTCCCTTGTACAGCGGAAAGCCTTTCCAAGAAGCCAGGAGCAGTGCAGTGCCATGAACCCACTGGCCCCGACAACGTGCCGTTCACATCGTTGGGGAGGACCCCTGACGTGGGGAAAAGTCCGGGCGTCTGCAGCACAAGCTCGACTATCTTCCTGCAGCTGGGCGACCCTGAGCAAGTCACTTAATCTCTCTGGGCCACCAGGGAATTGTCAGAACAGGAGCAAACAGCACCGAGTGCATGAGTTCGCGGCGAGGAAGACTCGCGCCAGGGCCTGGGAAGGGCCTAGAGTGAGGCTGGGGGCTTCCTTAAAGGGTGGTCGCTGGGCGCCCCCTACCCGGGCTGCTCTGGTCCAGCCCAGCTGCATGAGGGCTAACGTTCACCAAGCACCTACTATATGCAAGACATCCGGGCACCAGGACACCAGCTCACTGAATCCCTGTGGCATCCCTACTAAGTAGGAACTATGGGAATTCCACGGTATAGACAGAGAAACTGAGGCACGGGGCAGAGCCAGGATTCGGCCTTCTGACTTCAGGACATCCTGTACGTTTAACCTTTAGGTGCAAGGCTGTCCACACCCCTACCCTGGGCCCCTGCCCCTGAAGCATCAGAACAGGAGCCGGGGCCTCATTCAGGGGACAGCCTGGGAGGGAAACTCACCGTTTTTGTCGGCCCGGCGGAAAATCTGCAGAGAAGAAAAGTACAGTCAGCGTGGGCCCCAGCGGGGCAGGGCAGGGGTGGGGCGGCCTGGGGATCCCACTCGGCCCGGGGGGCAGGGGTGGGGCGGCCTGGGAAGCGGAGCAGCCCCTCCCCCAAGGAGACCCCGGCTGGGATCCAGGGCGGGACGGAGCTTCGGGCAGAGCCCCCCCAGCGGCCGAGGAAGCAGCGCCCACTCTCCTTCTGGGCTGCCAGCCTGCCCACGGCCACGCTGACAGACGCGCGCACACGGGACACACATGCCCGCGGCTGTGCTTCCAGAGCCAGCCGTCCACGCGGCCGCACCCACTGTGCTACGCTCAGTCCCACACTCGGCGTCCGTGGCCCCCGGCCGCAGCCACTGCACCCCTCCCAGAGCCCCGCGGGAGCCCCGCTGTCCTCCAGGGAGGTCGGTTAGGTCTACACAGAGGTGTCCGCTAAGGGAACCTCGAGGCCTGGTGACTGGGCCAGCCAGGGGCGGGACTGGATTATTTTTCGGGGGGCGGGGAGGGGGTGGAAGCCGGCCACCAAGAGCTTGGAAACCCAGCTGCAGATGCGAGGTTCTGGCTGCAGGGGGAGGGGAGGGGGGAGGTGACAGCCACCCCCCCCAAAACCTGAGCTGAGACCAGATGACTACTCCTCCTGGTATTTTTAGGATAAGTGGAGCCATGGTGATAAGAAGGAGCAGGGGGTGGGGGGGCAACACCCCCTCTGACCATCCCACCTTTGGTTCTTGCCCTGGGGCCAAGAATAGATGCCCCCCCCCCAAGCACCTGAGACTGTGACAAATTGAAGCCGCAGCTCAGGAAGGGCTTCTCAGGCATCACCCCCTTTCCGCAGCCGAAACCCTAGTCTGGGGCACTTGGGCAGGAGCCACTGTGGCTGGGGCAGAAGGGGGAGCAATGACCAGAGCACCCAGGCCCTCCCCAAAGCCCCACCCCGGGCCCCTCCACAGCCCTGCTTCTGACTCTGACTGCAAAGTTCCCCGAGACCAGGGGTCCCCACCCTCAGGGGTCCACGATGGCCACGCCAAACAAGCAACCGAGGCAGACCTCGTGATGTGGCTCCAGGCGTCCGCTCCCCACCCCCCCATCACTCCGTCTCCCAGATGAAGAAATGGAGGCTCGGAGCCCACACACACCAGCCTGAGAAGGACCCCGGAGCCCACTATCCGTCCTGTTACAAACAGGAAGGGTCTGGACAGGGCTTCCCGGAAGGGTGGGCCCAGGGCTTTCCCGCATGGACTACGCTGGGGTCTTGAGAGAGGATCTGGGGGTGTGTGTGTGTCTGTCTGTCTGTCCGCGGGCAGCCACAAGCACCCAGAGCACAGCGCCCCCTGCCCTGCCCAGCCCTCTCTGCACAGAGCCAACTGTGGGTTCCAGCAGAGAGGAAGGGAAGGGGCGAGGAAATCCATGCTCCCCCCAACACTCAAACACACAGACACAACTCTCCCCAAAACCCACCCGGCACAGGACCCTCACGGGGACACGCTCAACCCACTGCTGTGCTGCTAGGAGGTGGGGGTGGCGCCCAGGCTAGGGCCCCCGCCGCCTCTCCCTCACTCTATAGAGCGAGTCTCCCACCCCCAGCAGTCCATCCTGTAGAATCTTCCTCCCACTCCTGGGGAGTGGGTGGGAGGGTGAGGTGGGCTTCCCAGAGGTGGGTGGTTTGGATCCCAGAGGGGATGGGGGGGTGGTTTGAGTAGAGGGTATGGAAGGAGTGGAGGACAGACGGGGCTCCTAGTGGAGTGGGGGGTGGTGGGGGCGGGGAGCCCAGAGGGGTCCAGGCTCTCCTGAAAGAAGAGGGGAAGACACAGGTGGGGAGAGGGCTTCATTTTCAAAGAGCTGGTGCCTGGGGTGAAAGGGGGCTTTGGGGGATGAGAATACATGGGCTCAGGGTCAATGGCCAGGATGAGAAAAGGGGCCCCAGAGCCAGAGGCTGGAAGGGAAGGGGGTCTCAGAAGAGCAGCGATTCAGGCAGGGATCTGGGATGGAGAGGAGGAGGGGGCTGGAGGCGGCAGGGGCTCTCGTCCCGACAGGGATGAGGGTAAAGGCTGAGGTGCAGGGCTGGGGAAAGGGTGAGGGTTCAGCCAGCACAAAAGTAGGGGGGCTGTGGCCAGGTCGAAGGGCTCCAGGGTCCCGGCTCCGAGAAGGTGGGGATCCCGAGAAATGGAGGGAGGGGGCGGGAGGAGGAGGACCGTCCTGGTCCAGGGACGAGGCTAGAATGGGATGGAGACCGGCCGGGACACGGAGGGGCTGGGGTCGCGCTCTGGGACGCAGAGGGGAAAGGGCCGGGGGTCCCCCGCCCGGGGAGGAGGGGGCCTCGCGGGTCCCGGCGGGGGCGCAGGAGGGCGGCGTCGGGAGAGCCCGGGTGGGAGGAGGGGGTTCGGGGTCCCGGCCGGCGCGTACTCACGTCCAGGATGACGGCGGTGCCCCCGCGCGGCGAGCCGGGCCCCGGGCCGGGGCCGGGGTCCGCAGCGGGGGCGTCGGGGACGTCGGGGGCCAGCGGCGCCCGGGGCTCGCCCATCCTGGCGCCCACCCAGCGCAGCAGCCCGCCCAGCGCCCGGCCCTGCGGCGGCGGCTCCCGGAGCAGCCTGTGCGCGCCGGCCCTGCACAGGCGCGCCGCCCGCTCGCACATCGCGCCGCGCCCGCCGCCGCCGCCCGGAAGCCCGCCGACCCCCGCCC
>NW_022589759.1:4684327-4760211 GCF_004348235.1 Phoca vitulina
CGGCCACCGCGGGGACGGGCCGGCGCCGGGGGACGGGGGGGGCGCTCCGCCTGGACCCCGAGCCACGTGCCTCGTGGCCACCGCCCCCCCGCCCCCGGCCCCGGCAGCCGGGCGCGGCGGCAGGGGGCTAACCGCGGGGGGCGCGCGGTGCTGGGGGCTGGACCCCAGCCCGGCCACGGAAGGGGCTGCCCAGGAGGCGTGGGGTCGGTGGGCGTCCGGCTGCGCAGCCGGGGGCTCCCTGGGGGCCGCCCCCCGAAAGTCTCCCGCTGCCCCCCCCCCCCCCCGTCCCCCACCCCCCCCCACCCCACCCCACCCCACCCGTGGCGCCGACGCAAGGGCCGGAGCGCAGGTGTCCGGCGAGCCCGGAGCGCCCTCTGCTGGCTGCAGCTCCGGGGACCAGTGCCCACGCGCTGGGCCGCCCCCACCACTCCCGCGGGCCTGCGTGCCCCCTCAAGCCTCCCCCTCCCACAGCAGAGCGCCCAGACTGGTGCCCCAGAACACCCTCTTCCCCTCACACCCCATCCACCCATCATCCATCTGTCCAAAGGACGAGTTAAGGCCCATGCTAGGCGCTGGGTTGCACTAATGGGGCCGGTGGGGGGTGGTGTCCTTGGCCTCCTGGAACCTAGATCCAAGGGAGCAGATACGGAGTGATTCCACAGATACATGAACCATTAATACTGAACTGCCGTGAAACTTGGGCCACGAACAGGGGATTGCCCTGGTGGCTACAGAGGGGCTCGTGTCAGAGGAGGCCGCCTGGAGGAAGTGATCCTTAGGCTGAGAGAGTGGAAGGCCTAGGCAGGAGACCGCCCCTGCAAAGGCCCTGCGGCAGGTGCAAGGATGGAGAGCATGAGGGCCTGAAAAGAGATAGCGTGGCTGGGAGGGAGCGTGGGAGAGGGGCAGGGACTAGGCTGGAGGGGTGGGCAGGGGCTGTGAAAGCCTCCCCAGCCTACCATTCCCCCCCCACCCTCCCCTCACTTTCCTAACACAGCTGTGCCCTGACTTGCGGCACCATCCCACCTTCCACATGGCCCTGTGCTCCCCACCCCCCGCCCCAGGCACCCAGCCCCCTCCCCACGCACAGAATCCTCAGACACATGAGTGGAGGCAGGCACTGGGTTTAATTAGGACCTGATTCTGGAAGGAGCAGGGCCTGGAGTCCTCTTGGCTCAGTGCTTAGCTGGCCCTGGTGACCCCAATTCATACCAGCAGCTTTCACCCCAAATCACAGCCCACCCTGGCCTGCAGCCTCTGTTCCCACTCTGGGCACCAGTCCCAGCCCAGGCAGCCTGGGTTCCCCACTCCTCTTCATCAGACAGGCCTGTTGCATGGGCTCACGGCCCCTCCTGTCTCCTGCCAGGAGAGGCCCCCTTCCCTCACTGGGGTGTCCAGCGGGGCTGTAGGAATCTCCCTTCCTCTTTAGGGCCTGGGTACGAGGAGGCCAGGCCAGGTGCTAGGGTGGCTGCCGGGCCTCCTTCCTCAGCAGGGAGCTGGCCACCGCCAGGGCCCCACCCTGCACGAACCGCACAAAATTGTCCCCCGCCAGCGGCCCCAAGGCGTACAGACCCTCCTGGTGGGTGCTCTGGTAAGTGACAGGGTCCACATCGATGGGGTTCCTTTTGGCGCTCAGGGGCTGGTCGGGGTCCATGGCCAGGTTCGCACCTGCCCCGGGGAGGAAGGAGAGGTCGGGGTGGGAGCCGATGAGCACCAGCACCAGGGCCACGCCGAAGACCTTCTGGAGGCCCTTGGGGTCCTGGAACACGGCCTGGCGGTCCTCCTTGAGGAGCAGCAGCTGGTGCTCGGGGAGGCTGCGGTAGCCCTCGTAGGGGCTGGGCGACAGGATGGACTGCTCCCGCATCATCTGGTGCACCTTGTGGTACTCGGGGTACAGCATCTTGGGCAGCTGGTTGAAGACCAGGCCGGGGTCGTGCACGGGCCGGCGGAAGGCGTGGATCACGGGGATGCTGTAGTGGCGGGCGTAGAGGACCGCGTCGGCGGCCGACAGCCCCGCGCCCACGATGAGGACGGGGTCCGAGGCCGGGCTCACCGTGCCCGCCCGCGTGGCCGCCTCCAGGGCCGAGAGCTTGTAGTGGACGAAGGGCAGGGCCTCCCCGGGGATGCCCAGCCGGGCCGGGCTGTCCGACGTGCCCGTGGCCAGGACCACGTTGCGGGCGCACAGGGAGAAGGGCGGCCGGCTCTGGTCCTCGGTGGTCAGGAAGCCGCTCACCTGGAAGAGGGGGCCGGGGTCCCGGACCCCGGAGCCGCTGGACTCGGGCGTCCCCCACTCCACGGCCGTGACCACGGCGCCGGACACGAAGTTGTGGCCCAGGCCCTTCTTGGTCACGTAGTCCCTGTAGTAGTGAGCGATGTCCCCAGCCGTGGCCCGGCTGTTGCGAAGGCCTCTGAAGGGAAGGAGGTCGGGGGAGGGGGAGGGCGTCAGAGAGCAGACCGGGGTGTGGGGGTGATCAGGTGCGACAGGGGCGACCAGGCCGGCGGCAGCGGGCCCTGGGGCTGGACTGTGGCTCTGCCTCCCCCTGCCGTGGGACTCGGTTTACCCCTCGGAGCCTCCAGCTCCTCGTGGGTAAAACGGAGCTGATTCGGGTACCTCCTCAGGGTGGGGGTGAGGGTGTGGTGGCCTGGGTTCAAATCCTGGCTCTGCTGCTGGGGAGCTATGTGCCTGAAACGCTCTGTGCCTCAGCTTCCTCATTTGTGCGACGGGGATGATGGCGGTGACGTAACTATTTCCTGTGCTTGCTGAGAGGGTCAGATGGTGGCGATGTGAAATGGAACCTGCCAGGTAGTGAGTGGCAGGTGAGAGTCAGCCACGGGTCCTGGGATCTAAATCCTAATCTATGGAAAGATGCTAGGATCCCATTCGTATCAAGTTCAGAAACAGGTAAAGCTGATGCACGGAGTTCGAGGTGAAGGAGCGGCTCCCCCGGGTGGGGGGCTGGGTGGGGGCGGCTGTGAGGAGGGCTCCTGGGGCCAGGGGATCTGGCTCTGATTCTGGGCAGCTGCAGTGCAGGTGTGAGCTCTTGGAGACAGCCCACCCACCTGCACGCGCCGGAGCGGTGCGCTCTTCCATAGGCAGGCTGTATTTCAATAAAACACATTAATTTAAAAATAACCCATGCCGAGCACTTGGCAGAGTCCCCCGCACACACCGCGACGGCAGAGACTACTTTATTATCAGTGTCGTTCCTCTCGCTTTCGCTTTCATTGCCACCCCTCCCAGGGCAATGACCGCATGGCCAGTATGGCCAGGGGGCCGAGCTACAGGCCTGGGCGAGCTCTCCGCTCCTCCCTCTACCGGTGTGACCTCAGTGGGTTATTTTCTCCAACTGCGGACACGTTGTGCTTAAGGAGGATCCCACATGGGGCGCCTGGGTGGCGCAGCTGGTTGAGGGTCTGAGTCTTGGTTTTGGCTCAGGTTCTGATGTCAGGATCCTGAGATCGAGCCTCATGTGCTTGTCCCTCTCCCCCCTCTGCTCCTCCCCCCTCTCGTGCTCTCTCTCTCTAAAATTAAAAAAGACGGAGGATCCTCCGAGACAGCCAGCAGGACCAGTGGTAGGGCCAGCTCACACCACATCCCCCAAGGCCACGCCACGCAGCCCAGCTCGTCAGTCTGCTTCTGAAACCGGAACTCTGCGGTCTGTGTCCGTGAGTTTGTCACTTCCCTTCTCTGAGTAAAAACCTTTCCAGAGAACGGTCCTAAGATGTTACATACAAGGTTCTTTCTAAGGGCGGCTTGGAAAGAAGCGAAGCCCCAGGACTGGGCGGGGCTCCGGAGCCCTGGCAGCGCCCGGGGGTGCAGGGGGCATGGCCCCGCGTCTAGGAACAGACCGCAGAGAGCTGCTCGATCGGGAATATTACGCAGCCTTGTAAAAGGACGGTTGCAAACACTGTCTCCCCCACCTGAGGTCCTTATGCCATAATATTAAATTTACAAGTAGGATATAAAAGGGTATGTCCCCAATTAAAAGTGCGGTTCCTGTCTCTCTGCTAACACATCACTCCACCAGCCTGGATATCTTCCTACCAAATCCACAGGGACACACGGTCTTGGTGAAACGGAGTTGCTGGGCGGGGACGACAGGCGCCTGTCATGGCCCCCGGGGGTTGGAGGGAGCAGGGTGTCACACAAGGCCAGCCACCACTTAAGTGGCAATCCCCTATGTGCCCCCCCCAGAGCACTGGGCAGCGTTCTGCCTCGATCCCCAGGACGAGCCGGGGCTGGAATTCATTTGGTCAGTGACTGAACTGTACCCCCAGGCAGTCAGACGGGTCTCGTGTGGTCCTGATAGAGCAGGAAACAAGATGGGGAAACACCCCCAAGTGGGAGAGCAACAGGGAGAGAGGCGTGGCGTTCGGCTGAGTTGTCTCCTTTTCTCTGTGTGGTTATGTTTCCACTGCAAGAGCATTTTTTAAAAAGGAAGTGCATCCTATTAGCTGACTTTGGAGTAAAGAGATTATTCCAGGCCAGGCTTGAGTGGTGGGAAGGGCAGGAGGGAGGCCAGAGGCACAGGGCAGGGCCAGCTGCCACGCCCTCCTTAGAAGCTGGGATGCTCCCAGGGGCCATGTTGGGGGGGGGAAGGGGTGTTGTGCATCAGGTGGAGGGAGCACTGGCAGGAGTCCTGGGGTGAACCTAGCCCCCTGTGGCCCCGGGCAAGTCCTCTCCACATCCAAGCCTCAGTTTCCCGTCCTGGAGTAAGAGGGGGGGCAGGCTAGGGGAGCCTCAGAACCCCTATACCTCTGGCTCCTGGGCTCAATGTGGGGATGGGCCCCGGTCACCCCTGCCCCCCCTGGGCTTTCCAGAGCAGCCTCACCTTCGCCTCCTGCACATCCACTCCTTCACCTGCAGGTCCGGGAGCCCCATCCACTGGCCTTGGCTAAGGGTCACCATGGAGCCTTCAATGGACTGTGTGCAAAAGGAGTCCTTTGGTCCCGGCCTCTCCGAGCCCCCAACCCGGTAGGGAGGAAGGGCATGGGAGGCCTTAGCTGGGGTGGGTGCAGAAAGGGTAGAGAGGGAGGGAGAGAAGGGGTTAGGAGAGCAGGAGGGGGAGGGAATAGGGAAAGGCCGGAAATGGAAGAGCCCTAACCCTCGGGAGGGAGTCTCTCCAAGACCTCGGGTAGATTCGGCCCAGAGCCCCTCTCATCCTCTCCCAGCCCCCACTCACATGCCAGGCTCCCCCGGGCAGGTTCCGGCCTAGGACCATGTGGGGGATGGCTCGCTCCGTCTGGTGCTTCCAGGTGAGAACGGAATCCATGTTTCCCCCAAAGTCTGCGTCTGGGCGCAGGAGGGCGTCAAAGAGCAGGGCCACCGGGCTTTGGCACCGGCCTTCGAGGCCTTCAGACAGGTAATCCAGGTCCTGGAGGTGGTGCACAGGTCAGAGGGGCACTGGAGGGGCCATCCAGAGGGGCACCCTAATATCAGGGCGGTCAGATAAGCTTGGAAAATGCTGCCTCACAGAGATAATGCACATCAACATCTTAAAGGCTCTGACAAGTCCCGCAGCTGAATTTACCTGTTTAATTTTGCCAGACCTAGTATCTCTCAGACTTACTGAAGTACGAACATTTTCTCTGAGGAACTAACGTCCTGTAGAAGGCATTCTGAGAAATGCTGATCCAGACCAAATGCCAGCTTACTTCCTCATCAGCCAACTTGGTGGGGGGAGGAGCTAGGAGGACGGATGATGTTGGAAGTTGGGGGTGGGTGGACAATGGGTGGCCTTCTCGAAGGCAAGGGGCATGGATGGAGGATTGGTGAGCCCTCTTGGGCAGAGGGTAGTGAACCGAAGTATTCGGGCAGGATTTCTCGACTTTGGTACTGCTGACATTTGGGCCGGCTCACACTTTGTGGGGGGCGCCGTCCCTTGTGCTGTAGGGGGTTAAGTGGCCTCCCTGGCCGCGACCCTGTGAGCCTGGACCGCCACAGCGCTAGCTGTGACAACTGATGTTGTCTCCAGATATTGCCAAGTGTGCCCGGGAGAGCAGGTTTAGACCCACCGGTCTCGGGGACGTGGGACAAGCAGGTGCTGTATCGGCAGGTCTCAAAAGGCAGCCCTGGCTCCTCTCTCACAATCTCCTGGCCTGACTGTGCGGCCATTCCCGTTCCTCGTTGGGTCTTGCGTCTAACAAATGCGTCTTCTTCTTTTTGCCCTGCTTCCCCAGGGTGGCTGTGTCCCCTGCGCCGTGCCCAGAGCTCTGGCCCACCTGGTCCAGGACGGAGACCCCCGGGGCCTCGGTGAGTTTTCTCTGCAGCAGCGGGTGTGGGTGGACGACGTCCGGTTTCACGTAGGGGGTGTAGCCCGACAGCAGGTAGGACAGGCAGATGCCCGAGGGCCCATTGCCTGGGGAGAGAGGGTGGGGTCAGAGGGCAGGGCCAGTAGTGCAGCAGACCACCAGCTCCGAGGGCTTTGGTCGTGACCCGGCTGGTTCATTGATTTGCTCTTTATTCATTAAAATACAACAGTAAGTCCTTAGCACGTGCCAGGCGCTGTGCGTAATCATAGGAACTAAGGAACGACTGTTGAGAGCCTACTGGGTGCTACTTTAACAACAGCGAGGTACACGTGATAACCACAGGTGTTTACGGAGTGCCTATTATGCTTCAAGGGATTTTAATAACAACATAGTAAGACGTGGCCGATGCTCCTGCTG
This sequence comes from Phoca vitulina, assembly GCF_004348235.1. Taxonomy (NCBI): domain Eukaryota; kingdom Metazoa; phylum Chordata; class Mammalia; order Carnivora; family Phocidae; genus Phoca; species Phoca vitulina. The sequence continues at coordinate 4,690,994 of NW_022589759.1, forward strand.
GGCCAGGCCCCACGTGAAGCCCTGACGTGCATTAGACCACTGTGCCCTCCCGATAATGTTAGTGAGGTGCAGGCTACCCTTTTCCCCCTTTCATACTTGAGGAAGCTGGGGCTCAGAGAGGTTAAGTAACTTGCTTGTGGTCACACAGCAACATGACAGATGCTAAGATCACTAAGAACGCGTCCTGTCCTCCCAGAGCTATGTGAGTGCTCAGACAGACAAGAAAGGTCTTACAGGAAAGATACCTGTGCTCTGGGGGGCGAGCTTGGCGGGGGGGTGAGGAGGGGTGCAAAGCCCCCTGTGCGGCCTCCAGTCCCCGAGCCCGAATGAGTCACACTGCTCATCTGCGGTACTTCTTGGGCACTGACCCTCGTGACGTTACTTCTCTTCTTATCTGAGTCTCCCCGCCCCCTGCCTTCTTATCTTGTGCTGTGCAGAAGATTACCCATGTGTGGAGTCCCCTTAGGCCAAACCATATGCCGTCACTGATGTTCAGCTGTTTCTGATTTACAGAAATGGCCATTGCATAGGGGAGGGGCCGTCTGTCCCCTGTTTTGCAGACCCGAGGACAGGAACCACACGCTTCAGCGGTGTCCCCCTCACGTGGGCCCCTAGCAGAGCGCCAGGCACAGGGTAAGCTGGATGGAGCACAGGGAATGACATTTTATAAACCACAAGGCACAGCACCGGGCCCGTCCTGAATGCTCAGTGGCCAGTTTTAAAGACAACTTTTGTAGAGAAAGGCCTGGCCTGGGCCTGCCTGGCTCCTGGCCTTCCACCCCAGGGGCTCAGGGCGGCCCCTCCCCCTGGACGCACTCACCGATGATGACGACCGGGAGGGGCTCTGCGCTGCTGGCGCCGAGGTGGTCCTTCCTCCAGTTGCTCATGGCTGTGGCTGGTGGGGGGCTCGCGGCTGGCAGCTGACCTGGGGGCAAGGGGGGGGAGGGCCATGAGCCTGGGGTGTCATGCACTCCCTTCCCAGCTACGGGGTGTTGTCCGGTGGCCCTTAGGGTCAAGTCCAAGGTCCTTGCTGAGGCCTATCGGGATGCCACTCCCCTGTTCCTTCTCTCCTCCTCACACCTGTTCCATTCCAAACAAACCGCCTCCCCTCCCACCCCACGAGGCAGGGTCCCCTCCTCCACCCTGAGCCTTACCCCACTCTCCCCATCTTCTGTAAGGTCTCCTCCGCCCCACGTGGGGGCAAGCCCCGCCTAGCCCTTTCATGACCGCTGCAGCCATCACCCGGCAAGGTGCTTCCTAACTGGTGACCATGGGCCCATTCCTGGACCTCTCTGGGTCAGGTTCCTCATCTATAAAATGGGAATAATAGTCTCTACCCCATCGGGCTGGGGGACACAGGGAGGTAATGGCCATGAAGCACTGGCCGGGGCAAATGTGTCACTGGGCAAGGACTGGAGCCCATTGCCGGTTCCAGGGGCTCAGTTGGAACAGGTGGACTTGAAACTTTGGAAGACAGAGGTTTGGGGAAAATGCCTGTAAGCTTGCTTGTCTCTGGAACACCAGCGCCCCCTGCTGGCCACAGGCCCACATCACATCACTCATAGGGACCTACACCCAGTTCTTGGGGCTGCAGGTGCCGGAGGAGGGTCCAGACCCACCTGCTCTACATCCCCCAAATCCAGCTAACGGGCCTCCGACCTCACCCTCTGCCCACACCCCGCCGTCCCGAGGGCCACAGGGCAACATCCCCATGAGCGTGTGAGGAGTGTGTGGCCCTTAGCACGGACCTAGCTCCTCACGCTGCCCCACGCAGAAAGCACTGTGAGTTATGATCCCACTTCACACACGCGTCACCTGGAGCCCAGAGGGGGCGCACAGTTGCTCGGTGTCACGAAGTTGGCTTTGAAACTGGGCCGAGGCTTTTCCTGCGTGTGCACCCTGCATGCTACTGGACTGCCCCAGGGAGACCCGGGGCTCAGCCCAGGGTCACACACACGTGTAAAGAGTGAGTGAGCGGTCACGTGTCCCAGAACAGCCGGGGATGGGGGCCCAGGCTCACCGCCTGCAGAATTCTTCCGGAGAAGGCAGAAATCTGGATTTTGATGTGCATTCTCTGATTTGGAAAAGTGGGTAACTAATTCACACTTACAAGAAAAGATCTTGACCAGTGACCAAACATGATGGAGGCCAGAATATGACCTCTGATGCGTGCAGAGCGACAGAAACACCAGCATCTGCCCCCAGGCAGGTCCCGAGCAGATGGACAAGGAACAGCACCACCCTTTCCCCGCCCCCCGCCACCGAAGGGCCAGTGAGAAGACCCGGTGTTGCTCTCCCAGGGATGACGACAGACCTTCTCCCCGCACTTTACAGTGTGTGAGGGGCTCGCACCTAAGTGACAGCACTGGGTCCGGCGACCCTGGGAGGTGAGCCGTGTCACCGCTGCTGGTAGGTGAGGAAAGGGAGGCTCAGAGGCGAAGGACCCACGGCGGGAAGTGTCACATCAGGTAGCATGTCAGGGACTCCCTCATCCTGGGAACAGCCCTCCCTGCCTCGGCTGGGGCAACAGTCTCCTCCTCCTGTGTGGGTGAGCCCCGGGGCTCCAAAAGATCAAAGGTGGCACTGGGGACTGCGCGGCCTTCTCCACACCGGGTTCCCTGCAGGGGCGGCGCTGCCTGCCCGGGGACAGGATTTGGGGGTGGCACCAGCATTAACACCACCAGCAGCACAAATGGTAACATTCGTGCATGGCTGTGCAGAGCTGGCTAGGTGCCAAGCGTGTTCTGAACACTTTATACACATTAACTCATGTAATCCTTATTTAACTGCACACTCTTCCACTCACTCCCATATTACAGATAGGGCAGCTGAGGTCATTGACCCGGGCTCCAGAGTGCCGAGTGACAGGGCGTGACAGCTTCTGCCAAAGGCCGTTCGCAGCCAGGCTGAGAGTGCAGCATGCCCAGCTGTCCTTGCTCACCCTCTGCTCTGTCCCCACTGCGGACAGGGAGGGAGGCCACGGGCCCACGTTCCCAGTGGGGAGGGAGCAGTTTCTCACTACCCGCGGGACACTGGGGGAGCTGCATTTCCCCCAGCACGCTCTCCTGGAACCTCCAAACAGCCCCAGGGCCCCACCCCTCCTCTCTGCTATCCCCAGGAATAACAGCAATGGGGACCCATGCGATGTCCTTGCTGAGAGCTCCCTATGCCTTACAACTTTAATTCTCATGGCAACCCACTTCACTGATGTGAAAACTGAGGCTCAGGGAGGTGAGGCCATGCCCCCAAGGTCATAGAGCCAGTGGGTGACAGATCTAGAGTTTGACCCCCCAGGTCTGAGTCCACCTGGACTCCCCATGGCCCCCCAAAATGAGCATGCCCACCCTGGGCCATGCCCTTCACCTCTCTTCTCCCTTTGCTGGTCCCCCCACTCCCCAGTGCGAGAGGCACCCCTAGGAGCCCTTGGTTCGCCTCTTATCCTGCTTCCCAGGAGGTGGAGGAACCCATTTACCATGAGGGCTTCTGGGCTCCAAGTTCAGTGCTCCGTCCCAGAAGCTTCTAGATGCCACATACATGAGGTCACCACCCTGAGGTCATTTCCTGTGCAGCGTCCCGAGGTCCCCGAGCAGCCGAGAGCCCTCATTACCTTGGAACAATGCACACACTGCCAACGGACAGTGGACGGTCTCAGACTATTTTCATTTTCATTTATGCGTTTTAGTTATGTGGTGTTAGAATGGCCAACTTTTAATGTTAACTTTTTGTTCAAGTTCCTCCTGGCTGAAGACAGCAAGTGCCAAGTGCAAACAGCTCCTGGGAGAGACTGTCATTCCCAGAAGCAAATAAGCATAGAAGAAATGGGAATATTGGCAGCATTAAACGACAGGATGTTTCCTTGAAGTTTGTAGCACCCGTACTTCCAGGGTTACTAGAGCTTAAAACTGCTCTGAGCCTCCAGGACACCTGAATGGCTGCATTTACTGAGCACCGCTGGTGGGCCCTTTGCTCACTTGACTTTGAGACACCCCCCCACGCCCCCCTCCAACTCGGAGAGCGTTCTTCTCCCTGCGGGGGAGGGAGAGACGCGGTGGGGAGGGAGGGGGCGTCTTGCCCAGGAACGTCCCAGACGATGCCCTCGAGTGCAAGTCCTGCCGGCCGTACCTGTCAGAGGGTGCGCGAGGCCCCTCTGCGGAAAAGAGCGTGGTGACAGCGCCAAGAAAGGGACCTGAGGCTGAGGCTGCGTGAGGGTGCGAAGGGTCCGCGGACACGAGTGCTAGCTGCCCGCAGCCGCGGGGCCCACCGGGGAGCGCCCCCTCCCTCCGGAGCAACCCCCCAGCCCCGAGCTCAGCACCCCGCGCTCAGCACTGTCAGGCGCCAAGTGCCCGGGGCCCCGAGGGGACGAGAGGAGCGCCCGCCGGCTGCAGGACCCAGTGGCCGGGGCGGCGGCCACACCTCCCTCTCCTGCCCGGAGCGGCGTCACGTGGGCCGGGGCGGCGGGGGGCGGCGGCCGAGGGGGCCGGGCACCTGGGGCGGCGGGGAGAGCGGCCACTCACCTGAGCGGCGCGGGGGCGCGGGGGGGCGCGGCGAGCCTGGCCTGGCGCCGGGACGGCCGCTGTCGGAGCCACCGCGGAGCGGGCGGCCGTCTGCCCGCGGGCACGGAGGAGGCTGTGCGAGGCGCCGAGGCCGGGGTATTTCACGGGCCGCGAGGAGGCGGGCGGGGGGCGGGGCCGGGAAAACCACTTTCATAAGCGTGAGTCAGCAGGGGCCCCTGGATGAATGAACTTGCACTAGACCCAGGGCCGGCCTTAAAGGCGCCCCGCCGCGGGGGAGGGGGGGGTGCCAGGCGACTCCCCCTCTCCGGAGGGGGGCGCCTCGGTCAGTAAACAGAGGACCCAAGGGCCCCCGACCCAGCCAACCCGGCCTTTTCTCCTAGGGAGGTGGCCCTTGAAGTGGCGAAAGACACCCTGGTTGCACTTGGTGTCGCCCCCTTCTCCACTCCTACTCGTCCCACCCAGTATAAAGCCCTCGGGCATCAGCCTGCCCAGGGTGAGAATCTGGCTCTGCCACTTCCTGGGCAAGCTGCCTCAGTTTTCTCATCTGAAAAATGGGGCCAACAAACGGGCTGTCCCTCCCGGGGTGGGTGTGGTGGTTACGTGTTGCCATTCTTGGCTCCCACGCCTAAAACATGAAGCCGGCTCCCCGGTTCCTGTCTTCCTTTCTCGGTTATTTCTTCTCTGCACGCCTCACATTTTGCTGATCCTTACTTATTTCATTGTCTCTCTCCCCAGACCAGGATGTGGGTTCTGCGTGGGCAGGGAAGTGTTTCCGTGTCTGCTTTACCACGAATCTAGAATGGTGCTCAGCACATAGTAGGTGCTCAGGAAGGAAGGGAGGGAGGAAGGGGTAGAGTTGGAACAGTATTTAGCCCTTGGGCCTCAGTGCACATCCGCTGTGATTTCCACCACTGATGCGATGGTTAACCCCGTCATCCCTTCCTGTCTGGGGACTTCCCTGTAGCTGGGGGGCCTGTGGGAGGCAAGGAAGGCGCTCACCTTCCACGCAAGGCTTAAGGGGGTACCCAAAACACTCAGTGATGAAGACAATCATGTTTTAGTGCAAAATTTTTTTGAAAATCCGAATTAGGGGCCTGGTTGGTTCAGTCTGGGGAGCGTGTGATTCTTGATCTTGGGGTTGTGAGTTCGAGCCCTGTGTTGGGTGTAGAGATTACTTAGAAATAAATAAATAAACTTTTTTAAAAAGTCAAAAGTAATGCAAAAAGTGGAGATTAAATATTAAAATATTAAATTTTCAGAACCAAACAGGATCTGTAACAGTGCCGTGCTGAGCCATATTGGAGCCTGATGCATGAGGAAAACTCAGAATACTGATGCTGTCTTTATTTAAAACTTTGCTCTTTTCTTCATCCCGGATTTTTGGCATTACTCTTGATTTTTAAAAATATCACAGGAACACAACACTGTGGGTCTTGATTATGGAATGCTTCGGTGCCCCTTACAGTTTGTGTGGTCTCTCTCCTGGGTCTGGTGGCCACAGGGGATGGGGCTGAAATGTGCACAGCACAAAATATGCACAGGGAAGTGGGAGGGGGGACGGGACGGGGAGGGCAGGGGCTCTTTTAGGGACAGGCTTTGGCATCCCACCAAGGAAAGATACCTCTGAGGATGCCGAGTTCTGCTGGGACCAGCAGAGAGAGAGAGACAGAGACAGAGTGAGGGGAGAGCTGAGGTGGGCAGGGGGAGAGAGGTGAGCTGGCTGGCACTGGGAAGGGCTGGAGGCTGGGGGTGGGGGAACCGAGGGATTGGGGGGGCAGCATAGAGAGCAGGGCTTAGAAGGGAGACCCTGGGCTTAGGGAGGAGATTAGGGGACACGAGCCCGGGAAGGGGGCTGCACCAGGCCAGGTGTGAGGGAGCACCTCCCTCCTGCCTCCGCTCTCGTCCTCGGGGACACGTGTGACACAGTACATGGACTAGGCAGGGGCAGCGGGAAGCCCAGTGCTCTGGGCCCCGGCTCCCCAGCTCGTTCTAGCCCCTTGCAGACATGCTGTGTGACCTCGGCTGTGGCCCACCTCTCTGGGCCTCTGTTCCAGCATTCCCGGACACTCGGCATGTGCACCCCGACACGCCAGGAGCCCAGGGACAGCCCCAGCTGGGAGAGGGCAGCTCCCCTCTGACGTACCTCTTGTGAGGGCTGCATCTCTCCCCGGCAGCCGCCTGGCTGTGTCCACTTCCCCATCCCAGGGCTCTGGACTGCAACTTCCCAGTGTGTTTGGATGTGTAAACTGAGGCAGAGAGAGACAACCCCGAGTCAGAGACTCCCACCTGCAGCGTCTCAGCCCTCGTGGGACGAGGCTGAGGCTCGGGGTCCAGAAAGGAAGGCCTGGGAAGGAGGTGGGCTCCCGGGTCCCCCATCTTTGGGTCTGGCCCATCCTTCCTCCCGACCTGCCCCACTGCCCCCGCTGGCTCTGACCCCTTTTCCGGATTTGGAAAATTTGCTGATACAGAGAATTGTGGGTGAGATGTGGACTTTCTTCCCTGTCGCCTGATTTTCTGCCAGGAGATTGTGGGAAATAGAATGTGTTGAGTTGCTTCCCAAAAGTTCAACCAAGACAAAGACAGATAATGTCACGGGCAACAAAGGGATGATGGTTAGGCAGGGCCATGGGGAGGGAAGGAGCAAGGCAAGTTGTCTTGGGGTGACTGGCTCTCTCGGACTCTCCTGGGGGCCCCGATCCCTCCACACCTGCCTGTCCCCTTCTCCACTCTCAGTTCAGGTGGCCGGTAAGCCTCTGGATCCAGAGGTGCTGAAACTAGGGTTGCAAGATGTAGCAAATAGAATTACAGGCACACAGGCCACTGAATTTCAGATAAGAAAGAGGTTTGAGTGTAAATATGTCCCACGCAACATTTAGGATACACTTAAACTAAAAAAAAAATTCTTTTTTTCATTGTTTATCTGAAATTCAGTTACCTGAGCAGCCTGTATTTGGCAAACCCAGCAGTAAGTGTAAAATACACTAAATTTTGAAGAGTTAGTATAAAAAAGGGAAGGTAAAACGTCTCATTAATAATGTTTATGTGGATTACGTGACAAAGTGAAAATATCTTGGACATCTTGGGTTAAATAAGGGATATTATTAAAATTAATTTCACCTTTTTTTTTTTTTACGTATTTAATGTGGCGACTGGAAAATTTACCCATGGGGCTCTGGCTAGCCTTCTCCTGGACGTGGGCACCAGCTGCTCCTGCCAACTGTGATATCCCTGGATTCAGCAGCGGAAGTCCCTGGGAAACCACACCGGTTGGGCATCTGGAGCATTCATTGCAAACAGCTGGGCAGTGTGCCCTGGCAGGGGTGCTGCCCTTCTGAGCCTCAGTTTCCCCATCAGGGCACCGGACTTGCAAGGTGGTGCCGCTGAGGGAGGGGCCCAGCACTAAGGAGGAGCTCAGACACAGCAGCCCCCGGCCCACCCCCCGGCCTCCCCCAAGCTCCCTGCACGTGCTTGGGAGCTGGGGAACCAGTGGAAGGGAGGATAGGGTAGCCTCAGGTGAAAGCATCCCCTGTGCCCCCATATCAAAACTACCATTTCTCGCTCCCTACAAAATCCTAGGACTATTCCCAGGGGCTGCTCCTGGCCCCCTCCTCCTCCCTTCTCCCTGGTGGCCGTTTCCACAGCATTGCCACTTGCTGGGCACCTCCAGGCTGTAGACGGAATATTCTTCACACACAGCTGAGGCTCAGAGAGGCCAGTCTTGAGCCTGAGGTCACACAGCATGAGCGACAGAACTGGGGCTTGAACTCAGGGCTGGGACTGCCGAGTCTGGACACTTCCTGGGAAAAGGCAGACAGTGAACTAGCGAAGGAACAAAGTCTCCTTCCTGCCTGGAGCAAAAAGGCACGCACGGCCTCGAGAACTCTCCAGAAAGGCCTACCTACCACCACGGTCGCCCTTGGTCTGAGGTGCCCATGCTGAAAGGCGTTTTGGGGATTGCTGTGTTTGGTCTGTACGCTAGTCCGGTGAGGAAAGGCTGCACAGGGCTACTATTCTCCCATTCTACAGGTGAGGAAGCTGAGGCCCTGGTAAACGTGGCCCCAAATCACGGCCAGCAGTACAGTGGGACTGTGACCAGGTGCCCTGGCGCGACGAGACCAGGCCCTTCCGGCACATGACACCAGAGCTAATATTTGCCTTCACCATTTACAAAACTTTGTCACCACCTTATCTCCTCGACTCTCCACAACCAGGGGGCAGGCAAATATTTTCAATAACATGTTGAGTTGACAGATGAAGAAACCGGGGGGGACTTGCCCAAGGCCACTCTTCCCCATGAAGTGGTGGAAGGGACTGAGATTTAAGTGTGTCTGGTGGCAGACGGCCCCAGGACAGGGGTGTGAGCTGCCAGGGCCTGGCCCAGCCTGGGTTCATGACCCAGGGAGTTGCCATAGAGCCCTGTGGGAAATGAGGTCAAAGCTGGAGGAGGCCTGCACCCCGCCCCCCCCCGCCCCACAGAGAGACTGGGGAGGTCAGGAGCCACAAGCAGAGTGTGGGGTCGGCCCCCAGAGGAGACAGAGGGCAAGTCTGGTGGGGGGGCCCAGCCCCATCCTGCAGCCACACTGTCTGCTTCCTGATTCACTCCTCCTCTCCTCAAAAACTAGGGGGACAGTTATGGCAGGAGAGTGAACATGCCTGCCCTACAGTCAGGGTGGATGGGGGCCCGGCCCAGGAGTCAGGCCGACAGGGACTCTGCCCCATCACCTTCAGCTGTGGGACTTAGGGCAAGTGCCTTAACCCCTCTGAGCTTCCCCTGCCTTGTGTGTGTGCGGCAGATGGCCGAGAGCCTTCTCAGCCCCGCCGCTCATGGCAATCGCCTGGTGAGAATTTAAAGCTACCCTAACACCGAGGCCCCCGTCCCAGAGATTCTGACCTGCTGGGCTGGGGTGCGGCTGGCCCCGGGGAGTTTTACCAGCAATTTGCTGTGCAGCGGGGCTGGAAGCCTGTCTTTGCGGCTGTTGGGAGATGAGCTGAATCAACACAGACGGAAACCACCTGGCCCGCGGAGGGCCCAGCACGCGAGCGCCCCTCCCAGCCCGCGGCCTGACCTCTGTAAGCCACATTCCTTGTGCAGTTCTGCGCGAGTCATGAGGTCTACAAGGGAAACACATCTTCAGAGGAGCCGGACCACCAGGACGGCAGGGACTGGCTGGTGACCCCGGTGGGGGTCTCGCCGGAGCCCCAAAGTACCATCGACTCAACCACTGGACGAACCTCGATGTCACCTTGCTCATTTACCGTGACTCGGTTTCCCCAACTCGGTTCTATGCCACTGACTTTTGACCTCAGTGGAGGACTTGACATTCGCCCCCTTGGCACATCGTGTCACGCATCTGCACCGCCATCCCGTGAGCCAGTCCAGTCCCGGGGCAACCCCCACGCGGGAAACAGCTCCGCTAAACTGGGAGACCCCCTCTCCCCCCGACGGCGCCGATATTACCAGCAGAGGCTGCGAGTGACCTCCGTGGCCGCTGCTGACCGCGGGTCAGCGAGTGGTGGCGAAGGCCCAGACAGAAATACGCTGCAGCCTTTGGAAAGAGCAGGTCAGGAGCCAGAGGCGCCGTGGAAGGAAGCTCGGGATGATAGAAGCAGGAGGGGCAGCCTGGAAGCTGGGGTGATGCCCACCCGCTGCAGGGGCCCGGGGGCTGGAACCGACCGGGACTGGGCAAAGAGAGGAAGCGAGGCCGATGCTCGAGGCCAGGGAGTCTCAGATGGCTTTCATTTCCATTGCCTTCGTGTCATAAACAGCAGTAATCAGCCTGAGTAGAAACTATCTGAGGCCTCTCTGTGTTTTGTTCTGTTCACTGATGTACTGCAGGTGTCTAGTGCAGGGCCTGGGACGCAGTGCTAGCTCAGATAATACTGGCTAAACAAATTAATGAATCTCGTGGCTTTCAGACTTTCCTGATAGACTCCTAAAACATTTCTGAGCATGAATAAAGCCCTCTTTATATGCTACGCTTCCTATCATATGGGAGGATTGGCATGCCTTGATATATTTAAATCTGAGACCAACTGTGAATTGGCCAAGGTTGAAGACAGAGCCCTGTGGCACACCAGCAGAGACCCTTCCTCCAGTAGACATGGTTCTGATGGGCAGGGGGCGGTGAGTGAGTAGTGTGGAGTCAGAGACCCTGGGTCGTACATCAGCTCTGGAGCTTAGAAGCTGTGTCTTTGGGTGGGTTACTTCCCTTCTCTGAGCCTCAGTCTCCTTGTCCATGTAATACCCGGCCCCCAGGTAGCTCTTGGCCTGGCTTGCTGGGGGTTCTCGGGGGGTGGTGGCCACCCCTCACCTCTGTGTACCCCCATTCGGACATTCTCATTCTGGGCGGCCATTCACGTGGCTCCGGGCCTGTGCGTTTTCCAGCCACCCAGCCCACGCCCCATCCCCCCCTGAAACTTCCTCGAGGGCAGGGGTTCTGAGAATGTGGTCCCCAGACCAGCACTAGCAGCACCTGGGAACTTAGTAGAAACGCAGGGGCTCAGGCCCCACCCGGGCCCCACGAGATCGGGGAGCCCGCAGCCTGCATTCTCAAGAGGCTTCCTGGTGATTCCCTCGGGTTTTTGAATGGCTGAAGGAAAGGACGAGAAATTCCGTCTGTGCCTACAGATGGAGCCAGGCCCAGAAGGACAGCCATGGGACTCCACTGCTCTTGGGGAACCCACGCTCGGCCCTTGGGGTGCCGCCCCTCTCTCCCCATGGGCTCGGAATCCCTAAGTAACCTGTGGCCTGGGGCTGGAGCTTTAGCGCGCGCCTCATCCTTCAGAAAACTGGGGCCCCCCGCGCTCGTCCCTGCCTCTGAGGGTCCTGCCGGGGGACTGGGAGCACCCCGACCTCGGCACCCCGAGAGGTGGGCTTGCAGCATCAGGAAGCCCTGCAGACTCTAGGTGGCCAGCCCCTCCGCCAGGCTTCCAGGCCCTTCTGGCGGGGGTGTGGCCCATCCGAGCCCCAGTGTATTGTCCGGGACCCAGGGGCCAGAAGCTGCCGCGGCTGCTGGGCTGTTTTCTCCCTGGCAGCTCTGGCTGTTGCCCCTTGGTCCCTGGGGAGCGGGGGCATCACTGTCTTTGTTTCCTTTGGCTCACACGCTGCTAAAAAATGTCATGTTTGCCACTGTTATCAGGCTTTACCAATCCTCGGGGCCGTGCCTTCTCGGGCAGGTGGGGTCAGGGCCTCAGTGATTTAACTTAGGGTCAGGTGACTAGACCTTTCCCAGGGACTGGACAGGAGGAGAGAACAGCCCCAAGAGCATTCTGCACGATTCTCCCCCAAACGGCGCCCGTGCCCAGCACAGAAGTCCTAAGAAGAGGGCTTCGGGCTCCAGGGCCAACACAGAGGCAGGATTCCAGAGCCCTGTCCTTTCCCACCGAGGCCCCACAGGCCTGCAGAGTCTCTTAGAAGCTTACAAATGGCACAGGAGAGCCTGCATTCCCCTGCTGGACCACCTCCAGGGGCTCCCCCGCTGCCCCCAGGCCCACCTAGGCCCCAGCACAGGCAGGCCCCTGCAGGAGCTGACCTAGAAAGGCCTCCCCGCAGGTCTCTGCCTTCCTCCCAGGCCCTGAGGGGGTGTGCTCCCTGCTCTGCCCACCATGCCCTGCCTTGCTTTCCTCTGGTTCTGGGCAAACCTCTCGAGCTCTGTCTCCATTCCGCTCAGACCAAGGTCGGGGTACTGGCACTTGCATTTCCAGGGCCCTACTGTGTGTGGCTACCAATGTGCATGCAGCACCCCGTGGCCGTGAGCAAGGACACAGAGGGCCAAGAACATTTTCCTGGTGGCGGGGCATTTGCTAGGCTGAGAAGCCTGGGAAGGAGAGAGGTAGGGAGGGGGCGGTCAAGCGCTGTCGTGCTACCCGGGGGACCCGTGGACCTCTCCAGCTGGGCACAGAAGGTTGGGGTGTGGGGACCAAGGGGTCTTGGCTGGGATGTAAGTGTGGGTGCTCAGAGGAGCTCCCAGAGAGAAAAAGGAGGCCAGGATGGAGCCGGCCGCGTCCCCATGGCTTGTTCAGGTGCATGCGCCCCCCCAGCCCTGGGGGGATGCTGTCGGGCTCTGAGGTGGAGCCCAGCATGCTCAGAGGATGCATCTTCACGGGGCCGGTGACGTCCCCCCTTTGGTTGTGACTCTGGAGCCCCCCGGACCTCAGGTAGACCCCATGAGGATCTTGCAAAGCAGCTTAGAGGTCTGCCTGGCTCCGGGCCAAGGTGACGGTGACGGGGACGGAGGGGGATGGGGGGGGAAACGGAGGGGGACGGAGGGGGATGGGACTACCGGCGGAGAGCGGAAGGCCGGGACCAACATGAGGATGATAAGAGCTACCACCGAGCGAGTCCATCCTAGCTGGACCCCGGGCTGGTGTTTGAGGCAGTAACTCCCATTAGCCACATTTACAGACGAGCAGACCGAGGGGCGGCGAGGGGCCGAGCCTGGCGGCCTGTGTCCCCGGCGCCCGGTTCCTTCCCGAGCACAACACACAGCTTCTCGGTGAGTGCTTGTGGTTTCTGAGGAATGGATACCACCCTGAGTTGAGACCAAACGGAACCACCGCTGGCTTCCGGCAGGGGGGGTCCTCATCACCACCACGTTCATCACCTTCACCATCACCATCACCTTCAACACCACCACCAGCAGCAGCCTGGACAGGGGGACTGCAGGATTGCTCCTTATCTGCCCATTGGAGGCGGGGGGTGGTCCAACAGTGGGATGTGGGCACTGGGACCAGCGTGGGGAAGGATGGGGCTGGGACGGAGGTGCCTCTCTGAGGAGACGGTCGGAGCCCTGCCTTGCTCACGGGGCTGCATGCAGCAGGACCCGACAGGCCCTGGGCCCCTTGGACTGACTTCTCCCCAGCATGCCGGGCAGCCCGCCACCTGACCACCTGGCTGCCTGCCCCCTGCGGCTCTGGGGTGCTGCCAATGGGCACAGTCATGTCTGGGCAGGGTCCTGGAGGCGCTGCGTGTTTGGGGCCTGGGTGGAGGTGGAGGAGTGACCTGGCTGTTTGGGCTCGGGGAGATTTGCCCAGATGTCTACTGCACGAGCCGGCGGCGGGGGGGGGGGTACCCAGCTGGCCTCACCTCTGGACAATTCCTGCACTCGAGGCAATGATGCTTGAATGGTGGAATTCAGGGCATGGAGGCTAAAAATGCCATCAGGCCGGGCGCCTGGCCCCACTCCCCTCACAAGTCCGTGCAAGGATGGGCCTGTCCACCTCTGGCTGTCAAGGACTGCGGACCTGAGTCCAGGCCGCTGTGGCCTTCCTCCTCCTCTGGAGCCCCCGGCCTCCACCGTCCATTTGATCAGGGTGCCCGCTGCTGTGTCACCAGCCAGGACTGTGCCTGTGCCCCCCCCCCCCCCCGAGATCTGTGGCCCACTGAGGGCCTAGATGGTCAGGCACAGAATCCTGGGTGCGAGGACGCCTGTGCTCAGAGGGTGCTGTCCCACGAGCCCAGCACCCCCTTTCCCAGTTGACGAACCTTGGGGAAGTGGTTCCTCCAGGGTCACCCGGCAGGAACAGCCTTGGAAATCTGCCGAGTGCTCTTTTCCCCTCCACAGGTCTGTGACCTCCGCGGAGGGAGCCCAAAGCTCCCTCGCCCTTCAGTGACTCAATCAGCAGGAATTTATCGCTGAGCGCTGTGCTAAGAAGCGGACATATGATGAGCGAGAAAGACCGAGATCTTCTTACCCAGCGGGGAGATAAGTTCAGAGGTGTGCTATCGCAAACTGACCTCTCTGGCGGGGTCAGGAAAAGCTGCGCTGGGACGGAACAACTGGGCTGGGAACTGGGGGGTGGGTAAGTACTGACTAGGGAGAGAAGCCGTGCAGGTGAGGACAGCAGCAGGTGCAAAGGCCCTGAGGTTGGAAGGAGACTTTTGAGAAAAAGAACGTGCCTGCGTGAGGGCGGCGGAGGCTCACAGGACCCAGATCGTGTAGGCTCGGTGGCCAAGGAAGGAATTTGGTCCCCGTCGCCGCCCCCCCCCCCCCCCCGAGAGCAAAGGGAAGACCCCAGAGGAGGGTGACAGGATCAGGCTTGCAGTGTGAAAAGGTGATGGGGAGGGTGAGGGCAAGCATGGGTCAGGGGCTGTGGCCGCTGTCTCAGGAAAGCGTCAAGGTTATAGCCACCTCCTGTTCCTCAGGAAGCAGCTCCTTTTGGAACCCACCAGATTCCAGGATGCTGTGTGTGTGTGTGTGTGTGTGAGTGTGTGTATATATGGTGTGTGTGTGCTATGTGAATGTGAGGGGCAGACAGAGAGGTCAAAGTGCCGGGGGGGGGGGGCTTGCCGTGGGGGGAAAGGTCAGAGGGCACGTGGGTGTGGTCTCTCCTCCTTTCCCAAGGTCCAGAGCAATGCGGTACAAAGTCCCATTAGGCCCTCACCCTTCACCTCCCTCCCTCCGTCCCTTACCCCGGGCGCCCTGCAGCTCTGCCCACCGGCAGTATCGGTATTTCATATACATATGTACGTATAACCTACACACGGTGCAGCGCACACTGAGGTCTGCAGATGTGCTTTCTACGTAACCACCAGCCAGGTCAAGACATGAACCATGCCCAGCCCCCCGGGACCCTCTGTCAAACCCTCTTCTGCCTTTTGTCCCATGCATTAGTGTTGCCTGCTCTTGATCTTGACATCAGTGGAATCTCACAGAATGTCCTCTTGTGTGTCTGTATCTTTTGCTCCCCTGTGTGGCTCTGGGATTCACTCGCATTGATGTGTGGGCCTGCGGTTCCCTCCTTTTTATTCCTGAGCACAGTTCCACTGTGCAAACACCACAGCTGGCTTATCCATTTCCCGGGCATTTGGCTGTTTCCAGCTTTGTACTGTGACGGTTCCCAGGCAAGCCTTCGTGGGGACATCTGCTTTCGTTTATTTGGGGTAAAGTAGAACTGCCGGGTCACAGGGAGGGCGAATATGCAAGTTTATTAGAAACCACACATGGCTTTCCAGAGGCTGCGCCCACCTGGTCTGGGCTTCTGCTGGCCCCCACCAACGCCAACACCCGGCGGCCTGCAGCGCTTTGCAGGCGGCCTCTGCCTTAGGCTCACAGTTCCCCAAACACAGGTCACTTGTGTCCTCCCGGACAAACCGTCCTTTCTGCCAGGAGCACATGTCCGTCCACTGCCCTCCTGGGGACAGCCTCCGGGGCCTCTCAAATCTCACTAGAGCGTCTTGGCGACCCGCTGATGTCCCCCAGGCCCTGGCCAGCATCTCTGACCCCACGTTCTCCCGCCTCCTGTAAGCCACCTTTGCTCAGGCTCTCCTGGGCACCCCGAGTTTGCCTTGGGGTGGGGATGGCGGCTTCTTCTCCCAGCTAGGATCTCGCAGGCAGGAGGCTGCTGTAAACACGAAATAGCTGAATCAGCGAGGCCAAGGCTGGGTGGACACACAGGCAGGTGTGACCCCCTTCTGATAAAGCACACACACAGCTTATGCGTGCAGCTCGACGGAGTTTCGTAGGCACGGATGCCCGTGGACCGCCGCCGAGGCCAACGCATGCAACATGCCCAGCTCTGCCTCCGATTTTTCTCCCCATAAGTTAGTGTTGCCTGTTCTTGAACTTGCTGTAAAAGGAATCACACAGAATGTTCTCTCTGGTCTCTGCCTTCCTTGGCTTGTTCCAGACTCCTCCTCCTGGTCTCCTGGGCCTTGCTGGGTCCCTCTCGGCAGCCATCTGGCCTTTTGATCAAGGCAAACCCTGGCCCACGCGTGTCCCCCTGGTCCACCTGGCCGCACGTCTGGGCTTGGTGCGACAATACAGCGAGAGAGACACTATATATTTGTGGGGCAGGAGCCTTAGAGGTCGGCCCCCTCCGGGCAGTAAGTGCGTTCTCACGCTTCAGCCCCTGGGAGCTCAGGAAGGTCTCAGACCGCATCCCAGACTCACTGTCTAGGAAAACTGTTTCTTTCCTTTACTTCAACCCCCGGTGCTTCTGACACCCGATGTGTGGGTGTTTCCCGCACTGACCGAGTCTCATCCGCCAGCTGGGTGTCCCACAGTTCAATCCGTTCCAACAGCAGCTGGAGCTGGCCCAGACCACTCGGGTTAAGGGCTCAGCCCCACAGATGCCCTGACCCACACTCTGACTTGGCTACAATCAGAGGTTCCCATGAGCCCCTCCTCAGGCTCCCTAGTTTTCTAGAGCAGCTCCCAGAACCCCGGAGAACAGTGTACATACGACTACTGGTTCATTACAAAGGCTGTGGTCCTGGACACAGGGGAGCGGCCAGACGGAGAGACACACAGGGTGAGGCCCGACAGGGTCCCAAGCACAGGAGCTTCAGTCCCTGTGGAGCTGGGTGTGTCTACCCCCTGGCACGTGGATGTGCTCACAACCTGGAAGCCTTCCAAACCGCACACCTTAGGGACTTTGAGGGACGCTTCAGCACACAGGCAGGATGGACCGTGAGCTCGGTCTCCCGCCCCCACCACCCCAGGAGGATGGGGGGGTGGGGCTGCTGTGCGGGAGCCACCCAGGGTCACCTCACTGGGACAAAAGGCATTCCCATCACCCAGGAAAGATCTCACCAGGGCGTCTGTGTCGGAACTGGGGTCAAAGATCAACTATGGCAATAAAAGATGCTCCAAGCACATTTATCAGTCAGAAAACTACAAAGGTTGGAGGAGCTCTGGCCAGGAGCCAGGGGGAAAGACCAAATTATGCATTTCTTCTATCGCAATGCCCGCTCGCTGGGGCAGAACGTTGCGGGGTGGGGGGTGGGCCTGGCAGCCTGTACTCCCACAGACCCCCCCAGGGGTTCCGGTGCAGCTTGGGTGTGAGAAGCCCTGACTCCCGGCACGTGAGTGTGCTGGCGATGAATCAGGCAGGATGGGAACACTGCTTTCTTTGAGTACGATGATGCCATGGTCATTCTAAAGAACGTGGAAGGGTTCTGCTACCCGGGTCTGACATCCTCTGATCCGTAATCAGAGCACCGGCCCAAGCGTGCCCCGCAGACCGGCCAGTTCCCAGCTGGCTGCCTGGCTCAGCACTGATGGAGGTCGAGACTCTGCCCAAATGTCCTTCCCACACGGAGGAAGCCGGGGATCCCAAGGTGTCTTTTGTCACCCCGTCGGTAGAGGCCCGGCATGCCAACTCTTTTCCATTGGTTTCTCCCACATCTGTTCTCTACCTTCTCTGTCCTGCTCTGAGCCCTGGGAGTCTGGTGCCCTGACCGGCCGGCTTCTGTTGGGTTCCATCGAGAAAAGACCGGGGCAGGAGGGCAGAGGGCAGAGGGCAGAGGAGCGGGCGTGGTGGAGTGCTGGGCAACTTGAACAGCCAGCCTCGGGGGCACGGTGGAAAGCCCTAATTAGCAGTGCTGCCCACCGTCAAACTCAAGCTACCGTGGCGAGTTACGACCGCTCCGCACGTGGAGTCAGGGAGAGGCATGCGGGAGGATCACCTCGGATGTAGATGACATTGTGACCACAGTGTGTGGCAAAAGGCAGCAAAATCATCAGGAAGTGAGGAGTTCTGAGGATGGATTATCTTTGTTTTGAATATGATTCACATAATTTTTAAACATGGGGGTGTTTCACAACTGGCACACAAAATTCCTGAAAAGGTCACAATCAGCTCTTGCAAGTAGGAGAGCACAAGCGGGTGTGGGCGCAGCGCTGGCCGGGTGACACCTCGTCGGCCGTGGCCGCCGGGAGAAGCCTCTGTGGCCGGCATCAGCCCCCTGATTCCTCTCCCCGGTCTCCCTCGGTCTGCCTCGGCTCCAGTGACACTCCCCTTGTCCCTTCAGCGCGGGGGCAAAACTGGCTTCCTGCTTTGCCATCCCCAGGGTGCCCCAATGCTTCTTGTTCCCTTCCTGGCTCCCCCAAAGGGCGTCCTGCAAGTGGCAGACAACGGAGCAGATGCCCACCCCTGCTTGCACACCAGCCGACCCGCCCCTTCTTTCTTTTACTTCTCAACCTTCTGCACAAGATGTCATTGGAAGAAATGATTCCGAGACCAGAAACCAGAAACCCCTGGGGGCATGGTGAGCTTTTCTAGGACAGAAAGACCCTCTTTAGAAAAGGGACAGCATCCCCGGGGCATCGCGGGTGGGTGTGGAAGCTGGAATTGCCCCGTCTGTCAGGATAACAGTGCACATGGCTGTGGACCGGCCATCCCTTGTGAGGTATTTGTCTTAGAGACAGACTTGCACCCATCCGAAATGATGTCTGTCTAGAGTTATTCATTACAGCATTGTTGAGAAGAGCCGAAAGCGGGACGCAACCCAAGTGCCAGTCGTTAAGAGACTCGTGAAATAGGTTCTGGCACATTCTTATAATGGAGTATTTTGCAGCCATTCTTTATGGAGCGACATGAAAGGTGCCCTGTGATTGCGAATGAAAACAGGGTATCAGGAGGTGGTGGAGTCTGCCCCCATTTGTGCAAGGCAGGGGAAAGGAAGAAAGCAGAGCATGGGGCAGGGGTGGGGGGAGAGGACGAAGGGGGGGCGGGGGGAGGAGGCGCGAGGAGGACGGGGCGGCTCTTTCCCAGGTTGGGAGGTGGGGACCTGGGTGGCTGGGGACCGACTGCTCCCTCTACACCCACTTGTACTTTGAGGGCCGTACCATTTCCATGGAGTACGCCTGGTCGGCACGTAGGTACGATTCACACATAAATAAGCAAATGCTTGTGGGGTTTCACAGAGGCCTCCCCAACACCTGGGCCCCCAGAACTCGAGCTAGGGCCCCCCTGCCAGCTGACCAGGGCGGAGGCACCCCTCCAGGGCCCTCTAGGCCTCCGCTGGGCTCCATGGGGGCAGGACACCTGAGGCTCCAAGAAGGACCCTGCAGTGGTGACTTCTCCCTGGTCCCAGGGTTTCCAGCCCCCGCCCCCATCCCATCCTCACTCCACTCAGCTCAGCGCCCACCTGAGCAAGAGAGCGAGCTGGGAGCTGGCATGTGGAGTGGCGAGCCCAGCCACACCGAGGGCTCACACGCCCTGTGGTCCAGGGCCTGGCTCAGGGCGTGCTGGGATATTTGTGGATTGATTGACTGCCGGACAAGGGCCCAAACGCTCTGCTGGAACAGCCCTTCCGGTTAGTTCTACAGGAAGCTTGATTTCAGGTGTTTTTGCCTTCCCCTGTGACTCCTCTGATGACCTCGTCTGGGGGGGGGGGTGGCTTTAGAGCAGCATTTCTCAAACTCACTGACCACACACCCTTTCTTCACGGGACATTTTGCAGAACTAGTGTTCCCTGGAACACACTTTGGGAACCCTGGGTTAGACAGTTGTTTAAAGACCTACTGGCACCCTTGAGACCTGGAGACCAGGGACTCAGTGAGTCAAGTACAAGGGTCGGGGCTCGGAGGACTGGAAGGCCTGGGACACCAACCTGGTCCCCCACTCCAGAGATGTTGATTGAACTGGTGTGGGGTGCGGCCCAGGTGCTGGGAGTTTGAAGAACCCCCCCAGGTGCTCCCCATGGGCAGCCAGAGTTGAGAACCACTGTTCTAGAGCTGGTATCTGTGGGAGGGGCAAGAGGATGGCCCTTCTGTGTTGCAATCTGGGGTCACATTACTAGGCGCATCGTCCACAGAAGGTGGAGGTGAAGGTCCTGTTTGGGCACTGATCAATGATATTTGGTTCTGAGCCCCACGTCTTAACAGAAAATCGGAAAATGTCCAGAAAAGAGGAACCCACACGGCAAGAAGGTTCCAGATTGGGTCTTCAGGGGCTCACACTAGGCCTGTTCTCTCTGGAGAGTTCCTGCCACAGACCGAGGGGCAGAAGGCACTCCTTGGAGCAGTGGCTCCACGGGTCCCACCTGCCCTCAGCCCTTTCCATTTAGGGCTTGTGCTTGAAGCCACTCTGGTTTCTCCACTGCCCTGTGCGGCCCTCGCGCCAGGGGAGGCTCCCTGAGGACAGGCGGCAGGTGTTGGCAGGGGGAGGCTGAGGGAGGGCCAATTCTTTCAACCAGACCAGTGACTGCCGGGGTCATGTGGGGGACCGGCTAGCTCGAGGCACATTCCAAGGAGTTCGTGTGTATTTAAGAGGCGGGAGAGGGGTGACGGGTCAGGACGACCCTGTGGGTTCCCCTGTGGAAGCTGGTGGCAGGGCTCTGTCCCCGAGGTGAGGGTGCAGGGAGGACCTTGCTCTCTGTGCTCACCATTGTATTCCGAGCCTGGGAGGCTTTACTGAATGGCTGAGGTGTCAGCGGAGGAGCAAGACGAGGTCTGGATTTTGGGGGAAGGTGGGTGGTCAGGGAATGTCTCTGAAGTGACATTTCCACTGAGACCTGAAGAGTGCACGGAGAGTCAGCCTCAGGAAGAGCACTCTAGGCAGAGAACAGCACAGGCAAAGGCCTTGGGGCTGGGAGGCTTGGTGTGAGGACAGCAGTGGGACTGGGGCTGGGGAACGGGGGATGTTTGTGGGCTGAGGCCGGCCGCACGGGGCTTTGAGAGGCAGCGTGGTGAGCAACATGCCTCAGGGGCCACTTCCCAACGGAGTGACCTGGGGCAAGTGACTTACCAGCTCTGGGCCTCAGTTTCCTCATGGGTAAAACGGGGATTAAAAATAGCAACCATCACCCAGGATTGGGAAGGGCGCACCGTACGGAGAACAGAGCCTGGCATGTGGTAAGCTCTGCTGAAATCCTCGCCGCCAACCTCCCCACTCTCCTCCTCAATGGAGGAGCCCAGGAGACAGGGCCGGGCCTAGAAACCAGGTCAACCGGCTCGGGGTTCTGGGTCTTTTCCATTCTGACTGCTCCCTCCCACCTCTCCCTGCGCACACACCCTGATTTGGAAGAGTCTGCGGCTGGCAGAGGCCCAGGGGTTCTGGATCCTGTCCAGGCCCCTAATTCAGAGCTTCTGTGTCTCTACCACTGTGACCACATCCCTGGAAAGAGGATTTGGCGGGCCTGCGTGCGCCCCAGCAGGCCTGCCGCCTCCTGCCAGGTGGGGAGGAGCGGAGTGTCCCTCTGCGTGATCCTCGGGCTCTGGCGGGGACCGGAAGGGGCAGGCAGTGACTGGCAGAGGGAAGGTGCAGCCCGGCCTCAGCTCCCTGTGGGGCCCGGGACTGTTCCCCAGAACTGCCCTTCCTTCCCTCCAGCTGCTCAGAGTCAAGGCTGACTCCTCCTTGGTTCACACCCAAGTCATCAGCAAACCCCACCAACGCTACCTGCAAGACCATCTGGAGTTTGACCACCTCGCACAATGTCTGCAGCTGCCAAGTCTCTGCCCTGGACTGCCGAACAGCCTCCCAACCACACAGGGCATGTGGCATCGGTCAGAACCACAGCCCATCCTCCACCCAGCTGCTGGGATGACCACACCACCCAAAGCCAGATGGTGTCCCTAGCCCTCTGATGACTTCCCTCTCGCCAGGGGTCCAAACCAGTCCTCTGTGACCTGCCCTCCTCACCCGTCTGACCTCCTCTCCCACCTCCCTGCCCTTCTGGGCTCCTCGCTGCTTTCAGCACACGCCCTCCGCAGGGCCTTTGCACTTGCTATTCCCTGGGCCGAGAATGCTCTTCCTTCAGATGTCTATGTGACCTGTTCCCTCAACTCATTCAGGTCTCTGCTCAAATGTCTTCTCAGTGTATAAAAGGGTAACTCCCACCCTCCTTATCCAGCTGTGTTTCTCTATCTGCTCTCACCACCACTTCATGTACTACATGGGCAGCCAGGGGTCGTGGAGGAAGGATGGGAGAGATCTGGGGTGAGATTGCAGCCTGCCTTTCCGGGCAGGAAGCGGGGCCAGTACCCTGGCTGAGTCTCGAATGGGGTTAGCTGGACAGACAAACCCCGGCTAGCGGAAAAGTGTAAGTGAAAGTCAGGCGTGAACCTTCGAGAACAGTCAGGAGCCCAGTGAGGCCACAGCGTCCCTGGCTGTGGGGTGGGTGGGGAGGCGGGAATCGGGGCCTCGGGTGTCCTTGCCCTATCTGTGGTCCCTCCGCAGGCTTTGAGGCTCACGCGGTGAAGCACACGGTCTCCTGGGGGGACGTGCTCACCATATGTGAGGCTCCAGCCTGATTTCAGAGACTCTGAGTCAGGAAACCAAAGGCCTGTGTTGGTCTGCCTGACACAGAGCCAAGGTCAGAGGCCAAAGATCCAGAAGGACAGAGGCCCGACGGCTGACCTGCCCCTGACCGCCTTCTCTCCCTGGCCCCACTGTGGCGGGTGGAGGGGGGCCAATGAGGGCCTCTCCCTGAGGAGGGTGTGGTGCTGGGAGTCGGGAGGGGTAGGCGCCCTGAGGAGAGCCCCTGAGTCTAGCTTTGATAGGGCCTGGCGACAAAGGTCAATGTCCTGTTTTGAGCAGCTTCTGCACATATGAGCGGGTATGTGCTGGGGCCGCCCACGGAGGAGCTCTGTGCGGGTGGGACGAGTTAGCCCATTTTACTGCTGGGGAGACTGAGGCTCAGGGGTCACGGCACTTTCCCAAGACGGTACAACAGCAGGTGCAATGCTGGGGTTCACCCAGGCCACATGCTTGCTCCAGGACTGGAGGGCCAGAGGGCCTAGCTGCCCCTGCTCTGGAGCCTCCTCCTCCTCTCTGGCCAAGTGAGGCCCCCACGCCAGACCCCATGGCTTCCCCGGAGAAGGCCCCGCCCCTCCTTG
This sequence comes from Phoca vitulina, assembly GCF_004348235.1. NCBI lineage: Eukaryota > Metazoa > Chordata > Mammalia > Carnivora > Phocidae > Phoca > Phoca vitulina. The sequence continues at coordinate 4,714,071 of NW_022589759.1, forward strand.
CCGAGGGCCCCCTCCTTACCTGGTGACAAACAGGCTGGGTACTGCCCGGTGACCGGTGACCAGTGCTGGCTGGGGAGGAGCAGGCACGGCGCAGCTGGTCCTCCTTCAGGGGACACCCCTCCCCTGACTTGAATGTAGCAACCGGAGAGGCCAGGCTGTCCTGTTTGTCGCATCACAGAGTCCTGAGCTGTGCTGGCTGGGGGGTCAGGAGGGGAAGCCTCAGAGCGGTGCTGCCCCGGGGGCCTGGCCGGCCCAGCTCCTCCCTCTGCGGCATCCGCAGCCTCCGGGGGACACCGCGAAAATGGGCACATCTTGCCAAGGTGAGCCCCAGGCAGGAGGGAGCTGGGTGAGAGGCCCTGCACTCGCATGCTTCGGAGCTCTGGTCTGGGGCCAGGCGCCTCCGTGTTCAGCCCAGCACCACGACCCGTGCACCTGCTCCAGGTGCAGCTTGGAGCCAAGGTCTGAGTGTCCGGAAGACTCGGTCTCCCCATCTGCGGTATGGGAGCAGGCCCAGGACACCAGGTCTGTGGGCATCCTGGGCATCTCGGACAGACGGCCCCCCAGGCCCGGGACGGGGCAGATGGCCTTCTCTACTTACCGGAATCTTCTGGACGGAGTGGCAGGAAGAGAAGCGAGCCACCGCTAATCCCAAACTGAGGCACTGGGACCAGCAGGACCCGGAGGCCTCACCATCACGCGCACAGCAGAGGGAGGAGGCTGCCCAGGGTCCGGGCTCGCCATTGCCATTCGGAAGGGCCCACGAATCATCTCGTCCAGCATTTCCAAGCGTTTTCCCCCTGCAGCCACAGAGGAGTTTAATACACACACACAAAAAATCTCATTTGGAGTGCCAATATGAAAAATTTCAAAATGAAAGAATTCGTTTACTAGCTTACATCTGTTTTATAGATTAAAATGGATGCATTTACTCAGTGTACATTCAGTAATGGTCGCACAGCTCAGAAGGGATGACGTCCGGATGGGGACTCATATCTGGGTCCAAATAAAGCATGTCCCAGCCCCTGTGGTCACCAGCAGTCCCCGGCAATGACAAAAATGGCAGAAGACACCTGTGTGAAGCTACGGATGGCCTGTGTGTGGAGGTCAGAGATGTAACAACGATGCGTGAACACAGTCACGTCGGGGGGGTCCATCACGACGCCCAGATGTGCGGGTCGCTCGTAAACCACACCAGCACTGTGGGAAGCTACACTTGGTCCTGCAAGAAGCTCCCGGATTTCTGCTGCCGGAAGGAAAGGACTTGACAGTGAAGAGAATGTGTCTCCCCCTCACTTAATCTCTGTCAGCACCCAGCCCTCCCTCTGCTCTCCAGCAGCGTGCCTGTTGGATGGGGCAGCACATAGCCCACCGGCCCTCACGGGGCTTTCTGATGCAAGGACATGAAACAAGAGATGTGGACGGTTTCTCTGGTCTCGGCTGGCGCCAGTGCAGGAGGTGGGTTGAGTCTGGAGGGATGGAGGTGCCGCGTGTTGGCTGATCAATCTCTCTGGCATGCTAGCCATCCGGGAGGCCCTCCAAGGTGCCCCCTGCCCGGGGCTGTTCTCGGTACTTCACACCCCCCTTTAGAAGATCAGCCATCAGCTGCTTCCCTAGAGGGGGCTGGCTGCATGATCCTGAGGTCTTGGGCTAAAATCTTCACGTTTAGCGGCGAGACTGACGTGAGGATCACACATACTGGGAAGGAAGGGTTTGGGATGTCCGGTGCTTGTTTCGACAAGCCTGCCCGTTTCCGTGGCTGCACAGTACCAAGGGAGAGCTGAGTCATGCAGATAAAAGGCTGCAAAGGACTAGTTTTAGACCGTTCTCCCAGTGTGTGCTTCAACTGAGCAGATGTGGGGCCAGCTTGGGTCTGTTGAGGGCTCAACAAGACCGAGAGTCCCCCGTCCCACAGGCGGACAGGTTGGTGGCTCCAATGCGCTAAGATCTGATACATTACATTTATGGATAGGCTGGTTTTGCGGCAGTTAAGAAGTTATAAATGTGATTTTTAAGAAGTTTAATGAAGAATTTGTGGAGCTCCAAAAGGTGCAGAGAGCCTGGACGGTCCCCCCAATATCACTGTGCTCAGGGGTCAGCAGGTTGCCCCAGGGAGCTCCCCATCTCCTGTCCACCGAGGGCACTTCCTCTGGCCAGGACGCCTGGTTCCGAGTCCTTCCTGCCCGTGGCTCTCCTTCTGGTCCTCGTCCCTATCGCGAGGCTCTCAAGAACACACCTGGAGAACCTGCCTTCGACGAGCCTGAAGGGGAAGTTCACTTTGTGTGTCTATGTTCCCAAAGTGTGAGATGGGTGCTAATCTGCTGGCTCTTGGACAGAGCAAGGACCTCACTGAATCCTTTCGCAGTTCTTGTTCTTTCAAAAGTCTTTTGGGGACTTTGTGAGTCTGCTTGGTGCCTAGTCTACCTGGAATCCTCCCTGGCATTTACTCACCTCTTTCTTGGGAGGGGAGGGAGGGAGAGGGAAGACAGCCATGTCTAACTAGGATTTAAGAATACTGTTTTTTTTTTTCTTCTTTTTTTTATTGCATTATTTGTGCTCTGCACTTCTACTTGTGGACAGGAAATACTGAGTTTTTATTTATGGCAATGATATAAAAAGTCACGATGGTCACCAAATGACTGCAGTTTGGGGCCACGGCTCCTAAATTTAGCAGGATTTGTGATCTGGGCTCCATGCCTGAACCAAAAGTCATGTCCTCAGTTGGCCCAAGTGGAGACTCACCTAAGGGACTGGAGAGGGGATCCTCTGGGACAAATGACCCCACTCTTCCTCCCCTGTCAATGACCTTGATTCTGCATCGGGACCCAAGGAGCTTGCGGTGGGACCACCTTGGGAAAACTGAGAGAGCAGCAGGCTTGGACGGCTCCGGGTCATGCAGTGGCCCTGAGCGTTGTTCCTCAGGCCTTGTGAGAGAAAGGGGGCTTGCTGTGTGGGATCTGGGCGCAGGTCTAGTACCTGGGTCGCTGCTTAAGAGCTGAGATCGAGTGCCGGAGTCCCCGGAAAGGAAGAGGCCGCACCGCCATCTAGTGGCACACAGGGTGGACGGTGCCCGAGATCCGCGCATTCCAGGCGCAGAAGCATTTTTAGCACCGGAAGGCATCTCTGACCTCCAGTGAGTGGCCCAAGGCGGAACAGGGATTTGCGGCTCCTTGCCTCTCCAGTCACGGCCTGTCCCCACCCAAGGGAGCCGCCACATCTCTGAGGAGCTTGCTGTGCGCAGGCACTGTGCTGGGCCCCTCACCTGCTCCTCTGGTCCAACCTCTCAGGCGGCCCCAGGAGGGCCCGCGGAGCCATCAGCACGGAGCGCAGGCCTGCCTTCACAGCCAGGTGGCGGGATCTGGGGACACCGTCTGGCCCGGGAGAGGGGGCACTATGGAGGAGAAGTGTCTTTTTAATCTCCCTGTGTTTAAAGAGAAGTCTCAGGGGGCACAGCGGCGCGGGAAGAGCAGGGGCTCCCGAGCTGGCCCCTCACCCTCTGCCCTCCTCGGTGTCCCCAGCTCTCAGACGGGGACAGTCGTGCTCCTTTACAGGCTGCCCCGGGGTCTCCATTCATCATTGCAAGCCAAGGCCCAGGTCACCCCTGCAGGGAAGGGCACTCACCAAGGGCGGCTGGGATTATGGTTCCTGGGCAGGAACTGGATTTGGAGGAAGCGGCTCCCGTGGGTCCCAGTGGGAAGGAGGGCTGTGTCCCCGTGTCACACAGTGCCCTGGGGCAGGACTCCGTGGGGGAGAGCCAGGGCCGAGGGCCAAGCCCTGCCAGAAAGACCCTGCCTATATGGAGATGTGAGGCTTTGGGCCAGGAGCAGAGCAGGGTGAGGAGTGTCCCTCTGCAGGGGGCTGCACTGGAGGTGACCCTGGGAGCCCCGGGGGACCTGCAGCCCAGCCCATGGCAGGAGCTGTGCCAAGCTGCTGGAAAAACCAAGTGGGACCCCTGCCCTCAGGGAGCTTCTATCTAGGGGGAGACACATGCTCGGGCAGCCACCCACACACATGCGTCATTGGCAGGGGGGCACAGAAGGGACTGTGCAAACCCAGACACTTCTGAGAGAGAGGTTGTCTGAGCCCATTCCAATCGCCAGGCCAAAAAAGCCCTGACAGCAACGGAATGCCTGGAAGACCACACCCCACGTGCCCCCTCCCCTGCCCCCGACCGTGCTGAACACACACTGCCCTCACCCATGACCTCGCGCTCCTGCCTGTTCCGCACGTACCACCACCCCCAGACCTCTCTGTAAAACCCTAGATGTCTGTCTTGTGGGTGGAGAAGGGAGTTGTTAAGGCTTGAGCCCACACCCCGCTGCCGGCACCCGACATAAATGTCTGTCTTTGAGTTATTGGCTTCTCTTGTGACAATTTAATTCGAGTTTGTTCGGCAACAGTGTTGGCAACCCCGGCCTGGGGCTCTGCTTCTAATTTGCCCAGCCCCTCGGGGTCCCCCGGCTGGAGCACCAGGCCTGGCCTGTGGGTTAGCAGCTGGGAGAGATAGCTAACAACAGGACACTTGCCTTCCACCTCGGGGGAGCCCTGCCCAGGACCCCGCCCCCTAGCCAGAACCTCTGTGTCCCGCCCGACGTGCCCTGTCCTTCCTCGCCCGCCCAGCTGCCCTTCTGCCAGGTGGCTGGGCGCCTCCTCTCTGAGGCTCTGCTCGAGCTGTCGCCCTGGCAGTCCCAGCTCCTCCCTCACCAGCTGCTCAGTCCTCCCAGAGCTCAGTTTCCTCAGCAGTAAATCAGAAACATCCTCAGGCCTCATGGTCGGGAGGTGAGGAGAACTACAGGACCAGAGCACAGATAAATGCTCTTTCTTCCTCTTTTTCTGGATGACAGGAAATTAGCTAGGTGAGAAATGCAAATGCCATTTGGAAAAAGACAAAAAACAAGGGCAAGAAAGAGCCACGGGGTCCCCCTATCAACTTAGCTAAATTGCAAAGAATGCAGAAACTGTCTGTGGTGGGTGGAAATCACCCGGCAGCTGTCTGTTCTAAGAATAGATCCAAAAGGACCTCATATTCCAATGAGGGCTTTAGAATCCAATTAAAAATCAGAGAGATGTTCCCTCCATTTAAATTTTAAACATACTTTACACTTAATTTCAAACAAAGCCCAGGAAAAGCCGATCTTTGCAAAAATGTTAGGAGAGTCCTCCTCCCTACCTTTTAAGCCACATACAGAATCAGGAGAAAGCAGCCCCCTCTGGCTGGAGCGTTAACGCCCCCAAGCCCAAGGGAGGGTGGAGCTGTGCAGTCCTGAGTGAGAAGGGCAGAGGGAGGGAGGGCAGGGAGGACAGGAGAGGCGAGGGAGAGGGAGGGATAGCGCGCCGGAGGGGAAAGAACAGGCAGGCACCAGTGATGCCCGCCTGTGCGGTGCAGAGTGCAAGTTCCTGCCCCTTTTCCTCCGGGAACAGTCACCTTTAGGAATCGTGAACAGAAGCCAGAAAACCGCCCAACACTCTAAATTTCCGAATATGGGGAAGAGGATGGAGAACCTCTTCTATCCAGGTGAACATGACAGTGGTCATTCCTCTAGGCTTCTCAGCAGCCCTGAAGTGCCTGTGTGCTGTGGTTACCCCAGTTAGATGGGGAGACTGAGGCAAGGTGAGGGTAGGTGGCTCCAGCTGTCGGACCACGTGCTGCCTTTCAGGACAGAAAGGGGCCTGTGCACAAGTCTGAGCAGGTCGGCCCCAAGTCCATTAGCACGCCCGAATCATAATTAATCCCATTTCCAGCAGAGCCCAGGCCTGGGCCTGTGGGGAAACCCTTGTGGTCGGGAGGGAGCTGGGGGTGTGTCTGAACCACCGACCTCAAAGCAGGGAGGCCACGGGAGAGGAGCTTGGACCAGCAGCTCGAGGGGGAGGGGGGCCGAGCCTCTCCTGAGATGGGGTCTGAAACGTGGGCTGGGGGACACGGGCGAGGAGCGGGCTCTGTGGCTGGGAGGAGCACAGCTTCAGCCCTGAATCTGGAACGCTATGGAAACGAAGGACAAATTATTGAGCACCTACTGTGAGCTGCCCTACCGTGGGCACTTTAACAGAAGACACTGTGGTCCGAGTGGTTGCCCCGGGTCCGCTGAGAGCACGTGGGACGGAGCCCAGGTCTGGGAGACAGCACCTATACCTGAAGCCACAGTGTCCCCCTTGCAACAATGTCAGCTGGGCAGTGGGGGCTCACCAGTGGGCGGCAAACTCAACGCCAGGATCCAGGAACCCGCTGCTGCCTCCCAAACTCGCTGCTGCCACAGTCCTTGCGCAAAGGATGCTGTAAGGGCACCTGGGCAGTCTGATCATCGCTCAGAGGAAGGGGGAGCTGGGCTGTGCCAGCCGCCCCTGCCCTGCTAGGAGCCGCGGTAAGTGTGGCGAGTGCACAAACAACAGGGTTTCCTGTGACCTAAGTGGTGTGAGGTGAGTTTTGGCTCAGTGCAGCACAATACGGCAGCCCAGCTCCCTCCCGTCAGTGATGTGGACTGATCCGTGGAGATGAGATACTCGTCCACCCACATCCATCCCTCCCCGGCTGTCTGGGCTGCTGGGATGAAACAACGACCGAGTGGCCTATAAACAGCAGGGATTTACTGTTGGCAGCTCTGGAGGCCGGAAATCCAAGATCAGGGTGCCAGCACGGGCGGGGGCGGGCCCTCTTCCGGGCACAGACACTTTGTAACCTCACAGGGTGGAAGGCGCCAGGGGGCTCTGTGGGGCCTCTTGTGGAGGGCACTCATCCCACTCACGAGGACCCCACCCTCATGCCCTAATCACCCCGAGTCCCCACCTCCTAATGCCCTCACCTTTGGGGGACAGGGGTCCAAGGTATGAACTGGGGGGGGTCCAACATTCAGACCACAGCCCCCTCCGCATCCCGGCCCCAGCCAGCCGGCCCATCTCACAGGGCACCTGCTAAACCACCGTAACAAGTCACGAGATGAGGCCTGACAAGAAAGCAAGCTCACGGAGTGTGGGGGGAGCCGGGTGACAGGCACACAGGCTCGTTTGACTATCTGTCCGCTTCTGTGTCTTTGGTTTGAAAACGTCCACAATCAGAGGCTACATAAAGAGAGAAGGTGTGAAGCGTGCGCGTGCACACGCGGGCAGGGGCTGTTCAGGGCGGCGGCCACACCGCAGCAGCTCACGCGTGAACCCTTCCCCAGCTCCTCGGCGCTGGCCCCGGGCCCGGAGGGGCTCCAGAGCCCAGGCGCGGTCGGGACGGGAGCTCAGAGCCGGGCCAAGCAGCACCGGACCGTTTGCACCAGGATTCAGAGCAAGAGACACTTCCAGGGGTGACCACCGGCCCAGCGCCGGTTATCAGGCAACAAGCCCCACGCAGCAGGTGATACGGAAGGAGCAGGGGTCGAGTGTGGAGGACGAAGAGCGTGCAAGGCCCGGGGACCTGTCTGCGGGAGTGACAGCAGCGGGGCCGTGCACGCAGGCCCCCCGCACCCCGCCCCCCGCCGGCCCGGCTGCCCGCAGCACAGCTGGTATGTTGCACGCATTCCAGCCCCGAGGTCTCGGCTCCCCGAGGTGGCCACCACGCCGTCTTACGTCGCTCACTGCTTCACACGGCAAGCTCGCTCGGCACGCTCAGGTTCTTCATGAACCTGGGTCTCTGAAATCCTAACGTCTACCGTCCAATTCAAGCCCCACGCGACACCACCTCGTGTGCTCAATGATTTAATTTAGGAAACCTGGTGCAGTCATGAACATTTCCCTACATTCGGATCTCCAAAACTTTGAGTACCGTGTAGCACAGCCCTCTACCTCTTTGTCGTGAGTGGAGAGAAACGGCTAAGACAACCATGGCTGAGTTATGTTCTAAGCTTGAAGGAAAATCTGCTCTCACCTGGGCCAGCGGCCCGGGGCCCGGTGAGGCTGGCCGGTCCACCCTGGGACGACAGCCAGCAGAGGCTCTAGAGCTTTCTGAAGATGGGGCACCACAGCACCGCCTCGGGCAGGGAGCCAGGCCGCTCTCGGGGCGGGGGGGAGGGTGTCCCCACCCAGTGCACGTCCAGCCCCCCAGCATCTGGCGGCAGCCTGCACTCTTGCAACGGAAGTCAGGGCACAGCCTCCCGGTGTGACCCTGCTGCGGGCCAGAGAACACGCTCTCACCCTGCTTGACTAAAAAAGCTCCTTTCGACGCATAACCCTCCCTGACCCATCCAGAAAAATCCTCCTTCTCTGGGTCGGGGACGTCTGCTTTGGGACAGGTTTAAAGTTTGCTGTTCTTCTGAAACTGGGCCACGAGGCTGAGGACCTGCTCGGAAGCTTTGATGCTCTTGGAGCAGAGGTAGCTGGTGCTGTTGGTGGCTGTGGCCCCCGGGTAGTACCGGTAGTTGACCATCAGGCCGCAGGAGCCGGTGATGCCCTTGAGGCTCACGTCGGCCATCCAGTTGATGCGCCATATCACGGCCCCGTTCTGCAGGTGGAAGTTGGCCACGGGGTTCAGGGCGAAGCCCCGATGCTTCTCTCCGTACAGGTACCAGGCACAGAGCCGCAGCAAGGGGGCCTGGAGCGCCCTGACCAGCTTTTCAGACTTCACCCACTCACTGCTGCTGAGAAAGACCTTGAGGGTCTCATTGATGGGACCGCCTGTGATCTCAGAGATTTCTTTACATTCCGAATCTGTAAAGAGTTCATTCCTCCCGTGTTCCTTTGCTTGTGTGTTCAGGAGTCCCAGAAGCCACTTGGTGAATCCAGGTATAGGAGACAGACTTGAAAATGTCCCAAGATGAGGAAACTCTTTCTGTAAGGCATGGTTGGTTGGGAAAGGAAGGTGGAGAAAACACACATACAAAATTCAGCTGGTAGGTCACGGAAGCAGAAACACCCCTCCATTTATCATTTAGGCCTCATTAAGCCCTGCACGCTGCTGTGTGGTTTACAACATGGTATTTGACGTGCGTTCATTCTCTCCTTTCAAGGCACGTTTACTAAGAACCTGACGTATGCTAGGGCCCGGCGGCATCCTGAGTCCCCAAGGTGAGCCTGTCTGAAGGCCTTCTCTGTCTGCACTATCACAGTGGTAAGTCAGGGGCTGGGCTGAAATGAGCAGCGGGGGCTGCAGTGACGTGGGGCTTGATTCGCAGTCTTCTGACCACAGCTCCTGTCTGTGTGGCGCACCTCCCAGGGACTTCTCTGCAGCCACAGAGCCTGGTTTGGCACTTGGCACGCAAGTACCCGATGGCTGTGTCTCGAGTGGGAAAGTGCTGGCCCGAGATCCCACAGTGCGTGCAAGGATGGGCGAGAAGGGGGGGCCATGGCTGCTTCTCGGTATCAGACGGTACCATTCATGGTCAAATGACAGATCTCAAGGACCATTTTGTAAAAACCTAGCATTTTCTGATTAAAAATGTACTATGTGCTCACTACAGAAGAATTTTTTTTTTTTTTAACTTACGTTGGAAACAAACCAACAAACCTACCACACTCCAGGACTCTGAATAGCTACTCTCCAGGTCTGATAAAGTTAATTCCTCCTGGTCTTTCTCCAGACAGTTTTTCCCTGAGTGAGATGTTTATTTTATGCCCCTGCTTTATGAACCTGGATCATGAGCATTTTCTCGTTTCCCACTCAAAATTCAAAAACATAACTTGGTAATATTAAAAGATAAGACTATACCATGATTTTCCTAACCATGTTCTTTTCAATGGGCATTTCGGGCGGCTCTCTATAAAAGGGTCTGCTTTTATAAACCGTGATGCTGGTGCAGGACAGTGATAGGGCTTTTTTCGGGGTTCTCCCTGGTGACTATCAGGCTCACAGCCGAGCATGGGACCAGTGACCCTCCCTCCCCCAGGATGGCTACTGGGTGGAGGGGCCAACTCTGACCCAACCAGAAGTAGAGTCTGTGGGTGAATTACCCAGAACCCCAGATTCTGCTCTTCTTCTGATGGCCTTTCTCACCCTGATACACCCCCTGCTCCCTCTCCCTGCTCCATTCATCAACACCGTCAGCAAAAAAGAAGGAAAGAAAAAGAAACTTATATTAATTAGATGGGGCTCCTATCGTCTCTGGGGAAAAGGTGGCAAGAGAGTGATTTTAATGAAGCTGATATCCAACTGAACCTTGAGTTCTCAGATTTAAGATTGATTATGAATTTAACACAAAGCACGTCAGTATTTTAATTCCACTCTGTCATTCTCCATGGAAGGGCTTCTGCTGCGGGTGCTGTGTTGAAATCACCCAAAGCAGAGAGCACCGCTCTCAGAGCCAATTATTAGCAATCTAATTATTTTACCTAATAATTAGATTCTGCTCACCACAGTTCACTCAAGCCCCTTATGAGATCGTTTCAGAAAGCTAGACCTGGAGTGAATGTGAACATTTCTGTTGTAGGATGGTGAAGGGTTTTTCCCAGGGCAACAGAGGGAAGTTATTAAAAAACAACAACAACAAAAAAGGCCAGCGTGTTTACCTTCGAGCTGCCTGGTCTAACCTCGACACTCCCTCAGGGCTATTGAGAAAGCCCATGCTGAGGGGGTGTTGGGGCCAGAGCCTGGAGGGTGTGGGGGCCGGTCAGGCACGGCCAGGACGACCACAAAGTGTGCCATCCAAACTGGGACATGGGAGTGAAGGGGCTGGTGGTTATGAAGCCGGGGTAGCACACGCAAGCCAGGAGAGGCCCCGGCTGCAGGGCGGATGGTTTCCCGGGGGGGCTGATGTCCTCGGAAGACATCTGAGAAGCGAGTTTCCAGATGCCCCTCTCTCGGCACTGCTTACTTCTCCCGAGTCGTCTTGGGGCACCTGGGACGCGCCAAGGGGCATCTGGCTCTTTCCCACTCCCCCCACCCCCTCTAGGTCCTCTCGTCTCACCCCAGAGGCCCTGTGCCGTGCCCACCTGCAGCTCCTTGAGCACTCGCTTGACCAGGACGGTGCCCAGCTCCACCCCCTGCAGTCCTGGCTGCGTCAGGCTGATGGAGTAGAAGATGGCCGCGGAGATCTTGCTCCTCTCCTCCGTCTCCGAAGGGGGGCACTCCTTCACTATGGCCTGGAAGACACGATGATGGTGGGCCTGGGCCCCTTGCTTCCCGTGCCTGCCCTACCTCCTGCGGCCAGGAGAAGCCAGGGAGGGCGGGAGCCGGGAGACCCTAGCCCCTGTTCACGGACGAGGCTCTGGAGACCAAAGGCCTGTTCTGACTGGAAATCTCTCTGGAGGCGGCACGCGTAGCCTCCCTGGGCTGTTTGTTGCACCTGTACCACTTCAGTCCCTTTGAGCTTCTCCAAAAACAATGTGAGTCCCCTTTGCCGTTTCTTTTCCAGGCCTCCGTGCTATGGGAGCCAGAGATGACTCTCCTCCCCACCCACCGCCGGCACCCAGACCTAAGCCAGCCCGCCTCACCTCCACTTCCCCGGCTGCCCCGCGCAGGCCTGCTGGCTGTAGCCCGTCGTTGTTCTCGTTCCTTCTCTCCGAGCTCTAGGTTTTTAGATTTCTCAATAGGCCATACGTGCTCCTATACAGTTTTTCTCTTAGGAAACGTACTTTTCTCTGTACCTTTTTGATTTTGTGCTACATCCTTGTTTTTCCTCAGGGAAAACACCCACACCCACACCCACACACACTCACGAAGTGACCTAGGAAAGACTCTGTAGCAAAGTCCCTTTGCCAGGGCTGATCTTATTAGCCCTGAGTTCTGAATGCAGGGATTTCTGAACCTTCCCATCCGAAGGTCGCCTGACCACTGGAAGAGCAGGCGGTTACCTGCAATTTGCTTCAACGCAGGTACACCAGCTTGCTTCTCCAGAACACATTTAAGCTTCCCTAACTGCCACCAGCTACATCTGACTCTTGCAGTAGGGGTGGTTTGGCCCAGAGCCCCGATGAGGCCTGGGAGTCCCCAAGCTTTCTGAAATTGAGTGTGGAACTTGTGAGTCTGCGCATGTCCCCCGGGGGAAAATGACCTCCAGCTTTCATCCCCTTCAGATGCTCAAAGGGTCTTTCCTGTGACTCCTGAAAAATTAAGAACTGCTGTCATAGGAAAGTGGGGTGGATGGTGACACAGAGGGAGGGACACCCCCGGGGCGGTGCCACACCCTCTCCTGGGGCCGGACTCTGAGCGAGGGCTCCCAGCTGTCAGGGTCAGGGCGCACCTCAGCCTTGGGCTTGGTCTTCACCTTATGGGGTTACCTCTTTGTCTTTCCAGAACTCTGTAGGTTATCTTGCGTTCCCTATTCAAAAAGTTCCAGCAAATCTTTTTTTAAAGTGTTCAAAATACAAATGAATCCTTCTTTGATTATACAAGTGAGACGTGCACAATGTCAAAGAGGGAGCAAGAAGTAAATGCGTAAGGAAGAAATCACAAGTTACTCCAAAACCTAATGCCAAGCCCTGCTGTTAACCTTGGGGTGAATGCCTTCCAGTCTGACTGGCTAAAGGTATGTACACACTTACACACACACACACACACACACACACACACACACACACACCCTGCACACAACCCCCTCCCCCCTCCCCTGCTCCCATACGCCCCGATCTCCAGCACAGAAGGCATTGCCCTGAAGGCTGGGCTGCGGGCTGGGTTGGAACCCTGTCTCATCCTTACCGGTTCTGGGATCGTGGGCACATCGCTGAAGTTCCCCTAAGCCTGTCTTCTCACCCCCACACGAGGACAATATTAGCGGGAGGGGCGCCTAACCCACATGGTGCTGAGCAGTGACGCAGGCAACGTGCTTGAGGGGCTGACGGGCACCGAGCAAACGCTCAACCAATATACATGTAAGTAAGAGCACGCTACACATGCTAGGCCGGGGCCTGAATTTTACTCAAGAGTAAGTCAAGGCCGGCTCTCCGCGTCAAAACCGTAGCAGTAAATCCCCATTTAAATACACGCCCGGAGATCCTGGGTGTGAGGATGTAACAGGTATATGCCTTCGTGTCTTTGCCGCGTTCTCTACGGTGGTCAGTCGGGCCATCACGTCCAGCCTTCCCAAACTACACGATGCCCTGATGAGCCACCGTCCGCACTCTTAGGTCTGAGCATGTCCCAGGGATGAATGCCTGAGTGGAAATTGTAGGCGGAAAAGAATGCCCGTTCTCCATTTTCATAGATCCCGCCGCCTGGCCCGTAGAGAGGACTGCCGGCTCCCTCAGACACAAAAGCCTTCAGGGCATTTCTCCCTGGTGGGCAAGAACACCTGCCCAGTTGCCCTGCTTGATTTCTCCACCTTCTGATACTAGGAAACGCTGCCCGCGAGCCCATCCCGGTATCCGTTCTCATCTTTCCAGCTTCCTAACCGGCCATTCCGGATCCAAGCCCGAAGTGACCCGGGTGTCTCGGCTCCCCTCACCTGCCTTTCCCTTCCTCGGGGACTGCCCCCATCCCTAGCCCCACACTGGTTCTTCTTCTGCAGCAGTGTCCCCGTCCCTGCACCTGCAGGAAGGATGGGGACTTTCTTGTCAACTCCGCAGCAGGCAGGGCCCATCACCACGGGCCTGTCCCCTCGGCTCCCTGGGCAGACCACTGGGCCCGCAGTAGGCACAAGGCACACAGTCTAGTTTTCAAGTTTTTAAGTCATGGATCTTTTATACCTGCTTACAGGCACTGAACGAACGCTCAACTGTGGAAGCGAGTGCCCTCCCTTCCTTACCCCCGTCTCCGCTCAAAGTCAATTCCCGCAGAGGAGCGCCGTCCTCAGTCCGTAACTCTGTCTAGTACGGGTCTACACCCTGTGGCTACAGATCTGGAGATTTCTTCTCTAGCCAATTCAGAACACGAATGCCTCAAGCAACGCACTTCATAAAGGGGGGTAAAATCAGGTTTTAGAAAAATGTACGGGGCCCTGTGGGACACCTGCGTGGTTCTGCCACGGCCGTGCAGGTACCTGGATGTTGCTGGAAATCTCGCTGGTCAGGGCCACGTGCAACACGACCAAGGGCTCCTCGGGGGCTGCACAGTGAGAAAAGAAGTAACATCTCCTGTAAGGCCCGACGCGTCGCTTCATGTCCATCCAATTTTTCACAGGATGCACGGCCTCAGACCTGAGGAGAGAATTAGAAATAAGACAGTCGAACAATCTACAAGTTAAATAACCATTGCTGATCCCAATTCATATTACAACTTCAGGAGAATTCAAAGAAAATCGTTTTAATATGAAACGGCACTGACTGAGAGGAACTCCAACTAATGACCATTTTACACACCAAATTGTCCTCTAATTCTTAATACCTGGTCTTAAGACTAGTTTGCAGGGCCCTTGGGAAGCAGTTGTGCTGCAATTTTATTTATTTATCTATTTATTTTTAAAAAAAGATTCTATCTATTCATTTGAGAGAGAGAGAGAGAGAATCTGAAGCAGACTCCTTGCTGAGCATGGAGCCCAGCTCGGGGCTCGATCTCATGACCCTGAGATTGTGACCTGGTTCCATTTGTCTAGTGACCTCCTCCAACCACTATATTGTTGGTTGTTGTGAAATGGCAGCCCCTGGAATTTGTCATGCTTCCGAGTGCAACCTTTTGCAAGCCTTAGCTTCCTTAAGACGGCATGGAGCATGGAGACCCTGAGATGGAAAGAGCTTCTTCTGTCCAAGGACCATTGTGGTACGCCAGCCGTGGCTTCTCCATGCCCCGGGCACGCTCGCATTGTGCACCATACAGCCCACTCCGAGATTCACCCAAGGGAGAAGTTTGCCCAATTAGGGGAGATCCTAATGTCCAGGGAAGTCCTGTGGCTCCGACACTGGGGCCTGCAGGAAACCCAAGGACATCAAGGGGACCCCGCGTGCGGGCCTGCGGGCAGAATGGCCGGTGCCCACCTGTGATCTCGACATCGCCGGCTAGGACAGCCACACCACTTGCGAATACTGTGCTTGGAACCGAGCGCATGTGTGGGTGGAGACTGGCTTTCAGCTAACATTAAGGAAAAGTGAAAACCTTAATACTCACTCGCTGATTTTCTGCAGCACCTCACAGGGCGAGTGCCAGGTGACCCGCTCTAGGCTCAGGAAGCCGGAAGAGAACCACTCGGAGAGCATACCCTTCAGCACTCCGTTCATCTCCTGCAAGGGAGAACACAGCGCTAGCTGCCGGGGCCGGGAGAGCACACGCACCCCTGCCTCGTCGCCAGCCGGCACCGCGGATGAAGCGGGACACAAAAGCCCCCTGCACGGTGCTTCGCCAACCAGCTTCTCTGCAGGACCCACCCCGACCAGGCGCTCGGCACCCAGCTCTCTACTTAGCCTCTGCGACCCCGGTCAGAAAGGGGCCTCAAGGGGAGCGTTCGATGTGAGCTAAGCTGCCCCAATCAGATGGTATGTTGGGATGCGCTGACTGCACTGAACACAACCGAAACGTGAGGTTGACAGAGCAACGGATGGTGCGTCATGCAGGGCGCGTAACACAGGCGACACGGGACTCGAGTCCCCACGCTCTTGGGAACACTCTGGGGCGCTCCGAGGTATCGCCCCTCGTTTCCCGAGAGAAACAAGTGCAGGGTCCAGGCACCACTGTCGGCAGCTCCACATCTCATATCCGAACATCTCTGAAGTCGACATGCATCTTTCACACGACGGCGGGTCACCCTGGTGGTGGGGGAGCAGTTTTTCCTACTTTCGTGGGACATAAAATAATCGCGTGTTTGGCGATTAGTGCATTTAGATTTGATGAAATTATTCTAATTTCACTTCACTTATTTGTATCTGATCTACGTGAGTCAACTTCACCTTTCAAGCAAGAATGGCACCAGGTGCGTAGGGAAAGGAGGGGACACGGGCAGACCTGGCTCGGGGTAGCCTCCCGTGACTCGCTGAACATGGACAGCAGTAGGCTTCCTGACAGCCAGAGCACGAGGACGCCCAGGGCAGCAGACATGGCTTGTTCGTTCCTCAACATCTGCCTCCCTTTCTTCCAAATGCACAGAAGCCTTATGCTTTAGGTAGGTGCATGGCTGTCCAGATTTAAGATCGCACTGCAGCTAGGGGTGGTCATATGACTGACTTCTGGCCAGATGTAAACAGAAGTGTCCTGGAGCAGCTCTGGGGAACCTTAAAAAATGGCAAGAGTATACCCTTTGCCCATCTTTTCTTTGTTGCTCCCCCTGCAGGCTGGAAGATGATGTGATGGCCAGAGCTGGAGCAGCCATCTTGGGCCATGAGGTAACTCTGGGGATTAAGGTTTTTAGGGGAGAACCAATTGGAAGTCTGGATCAACTGAAGGCATCACAGAACAGAATCATCCCTGGGGTGTCTACCTCCAGACTTTTAGGTTAGAGACAAACTTCTCTCTTATTCAAACCACTATTATTTTGGGTCTCTGTTACTCATAGATGAACTACGTATTAACAGATACACTGATTATTATTACTGAGTAATAATGAGTATCTCAGGACATTTGGTACAGAACTGACAAAGAGCTGTAATTGCAAAAGCTGTAAAAACGTCATAGGACCACTTCACATTTTATTCCCTGGTAAAAGGTGGAAGGACTCATAATGTCACTTGAGGACAAGGTGCAAGGAAGTATAGGATTGGTGGCTCAGAAAAGGTTTCAGAATGAAGTGAGATCCATCTTTAAATATTTAAGGCCTGGGGCACAGAACCAGCCACAAATTTGTTCTGTGTGACCCTATGGGGGAGAGGAGGGAGGTAAATCTTGGACCAACAGGGGGAAATCATGGACCAAGTTAGACTTGGATTGAATTTAATATAAAAGAAGGCTTGAATAGGTAGAGTTGCCTACAGACACCATCCTGGATGGCCCTCACCATAGGTGGGCACCGAGCGCTGGGTCGATGAGGATTTGGTGGAGCTGTTTTAAGGATTTACGGGTTGGACCGGATGCCCTTTACAATGCCTTTTAATTCTCAATTCCATAACCTGGTCTTCTTCACTCAGCTCTATGCTCACAGTGAGGGCAGAGGTTGTTTCAAATTTACTCCTCTGGTGCCTAAAGAATTCAGGGTGGGGGTCTCCCATGTGGAAGACGTTAGCAGACTGATGTCAAATGAAAAAGAAAGACTGGAGAATGGGGAGGAGGCAATGACAGGATGGGAGAAGAGAGGCCATCGGCCAGGCAGTGCACAAAGGTTGCTTATAAAATACTGCCTTGGACCACAACGGTTCTTAATCTTCCTGGGGTCCTCATGCCCTCCTGAGTACATGCTAAAAACCAGGGACCTGCTCCCCAGGAAAATGCAAACATATGAGTCAATTTCTGCACATAGTTTCCTGGGATTCGTGGAACCCTCTGAAACTCACCTATGGCTCATTCCCTGGGGTTCGTGGACTCCAGGTTAGGAACCTGTGCGCTGAAGGGTTAGGACTGGATTAGCCAAGCTCCATGTGGGGAGGGCTGGTGCCTCTACCACATTCATGACAGGAGCATGCCGGACGTACCTAGTTCCAGTATCAATTCAGGATTGATGATGAAAGAAACGGTTTGGCCAGTGAGAGCTCCCCCTCCAAGGTCTCTTGGTTCTATTTCGGGCTACTGACGGCTGTGAAATGTGACCCTGCCACATGAGATCTGGGAATCTAGGTGAAAGGGCACAAGTCCCCAGGCTCGGTGCTCACGCGGCACAGCTGTTTGGGCCAGATCGCAGGCGACAGGAGGGGAAGACACCGCCTCTGCTTTATGCGCATCAGTTCTGCCATCGATCCCAGACTCACACACACAACTGCCGGGGATGCCAATCAACCTGGACCTGGCTTTCCACACCTGCCCACTGTGGTCATCTTGGAGGACACTGTGCAGAAGGCCAATCAAACTCCCCTTTGGGCAGAGTTTGCTGAAGTTGTTGGCTATCAAGATCTCTCCATGTTTGGAATGTGGAGCAAAGTTAGTTTCCATTGCTCAGAAGCCCTGAGCTGGGACAAGGAGCTGGAAGCACTGGACAGGGTCCTGGAGGCACAGCTAAGACATTCTAGGTACGATTCCCACTGGTGGAAGCTGCTGTCCCTCTGGGGCACTGGGGCATCCCTGCCAAACTGCAGATAAGGTCCTTTTTGGTCTAGCTAAGCACAGAGTTTAGCAGAACCAACAAGGACCAGTATGTTCACTGCAAAGCAGGACAAGCCATCACAAGAGGTCGTACAACAAAGCATCCAGTGTGGCTGGACCTCGAGACAGTAGGGACGCCGGCCAGTCAGCTGCGAGTTTAGTCCCCTCTCTGCTGGACCCCGTGCTTCTGTCAAGGCCCGCACAACTCTCATCTCACTGGAATTTCTATGTTCAAACTGCCATCAAGAAACCCTTCCACTTTCTAAATGCCAACTTCCCTCTGGTGCCCACAAGCCACTGAACAGAGCTCGGACCTCCTAGAATGGGAACTCAAGTCAGCTTCACAGGGGATTTTATCTCTAAGAAACGTAACTCCTCAACCCAAGTCGGCCTCTGGAGAAAAACAGAAAGCCTCTAAACCACACACACACACACACAGCATACACCCCTATTTCCAGTAATCACAACCTGGACTGTGATGAACTGTACCCTCGTTTGTGAATCTGATTTCGAGCCAAGCTTCACAGTAACCCTCAGAGCACTTCTTAGAAGGGGGAAGCAGGCTGACCTTGAGCATAACAACCGCCAGCAGAATCTCTCATCTCAGTGCACAGCCGATGGGCCCAGGGGTTAAAGGACCTGGCTAAAATCATGCCTTTAATCAGCAGAGGGCACAGACAGTCTTGAGAGCCGGCCTCTTCCATCTCCACACAGTGCTTCCTCCACAGTCCCCACTGCCCCGTGAAAGACACCCCAGCAGATTCCTTTTTGGCCTCATCCTCGCCCGTTACTCTAAAAATGCCATTGCACCCTATAGGATTCAGTAAACAAGAACCTGTTGTGGTCCTGCAGTGGACTGAGCGTATTCTGGGGTGAACGCCCAGGGCCCAACCTACAGCAGCCCTCATGCAAACCGGCGCGTGTCCATGTGACTTCGTCCAGCAAGTCCGGAGGTGAGCAGGTGTGGAAGAGTGACACAGCCGGGACACGGTGCCATGTGCACGCAGGGAGGGGCACTCAGATCGGAAGCGATGCGGAGTGAGCTCCCTGGTCCCCCAGCATCACAGGGCACCAGGGGTCACTGGGCGTTTGGGACTCCTGCTCTAAAGATTCATGTGCCAAACTTCCAGTGGTTTCTAACACTGAATTCCTCAGAGCAAAAGGTTCTAGCTTTGTCGTCTCTTTAGCCTGGATGCAAAATCCAGAATGAGGTAGAAGAAACGGAAATCAAAGTGGATCGCACACATTACGTGATCCTAGCGATAGATTACAAAATTGGATCCCAGGGACAATTTCTATGGATTAAAAAAAACTATTCTCTGAAGGATTTAAATGATAGGGATTAAAAAAGTGCTAAGTGACCACGTAAAGCAAAGAAGAAGGGAATGGACAGATTTAGCTCTAATAGTTACATGCACTGGATAGAAGGACAAGAACTCCAGGTAGAGAAATGCCAAGAGGTGTGACTAAGCGACTAGAAAAGGCTTCTTGCCTTTGTCTGGGACACACGCAGAGGCAAAGGTCAGGCTATTGTTACTTATCCTCTGTTCAAGAAATTTCTTTATTCCACATGACCTTCTGCCTGTTGGTACAAAAGGTTTCTTCGTGTGTGGACTACCTTGGTTAAAAAAACAAGGGAACCCTGAACAGCTGAGGACCTGGCTCAGGATCTCCCCAGAGCAAGCCCCTCGGGCGCCCAGATCAAGTCTCAATGTCACAGCTTTCAGCTGCCACGCGCCTTCTCACCTGAATGATAACCCAAGTTTTCTTGCATGGGGAAGAGCAAGGGGATGGACGCGTTCGGTAACCTCTCACGAACTGGAGGATTTAGAACTGGATGGGACCTTAGACAACACTGGGGCCAACACGCTGAAATCTGCCAAGGGCTGGCCAAATGTCTGACGTGACACCTCTGCTGGCCATGCAGAAACCTTCCCAGCCCTCTGGGCTTCCCTCCGGGCTCAGACCTCTGAGTGCAGCAGTGTGACGTCAAGACAAACGGAAGTGATCAGTGTGTCAACTCCGTCTTGTGGCGGGGCACCCCAGACTCTCATCTCATGCATCATTCACCATTTTGCTACGCAAGACTTTTAAAACAAGGCTCTCAGTTTTCAAGGGGCTGATCGTCTAGTTGGGAGTTGGTGGTGGTGGGGGGGCTGGTGGAATAATACATTTCAAATGCTAAATTCTAATGTTAAGGAATAAGATCCAAGCGAATAATATAATAATACATGCACAAATAATGCATGCCATGAAGCTCAAAACTGGGGGAGGCCACCTTGAACTGGAGTGCTGGAAACGCTGAGTGATGAGCAACTCCTACTCTAATGGGCTTCCCAAGCAAGAATCACGTAGTAATGTGGGGTCGGCTACTTTCCATCAAAGGGGGGTCTGTGGAGAGGAGCGAGTAATGGGTGGGAAAGCTGGAAATGTCCGCAGTAGTTTGGTGTGCACCAAGAATACCAAAGGAAAGACATTACACGTTGATCCTTCTGGCCATGGCAGGATTGCTGATTTTGCAACAGGGAACAATGACCAGTGGCTCCAGAGAAAGATGAGTACTGATGTTACCGGTAAGATGGAAGCTTGTACACTTACTCCTGGAAAAAGTAAATACACTCACAACTAGAGAACATTAAACTCCCCATTAGGTAAAACTAAGTAAAAAACAAAGCCATTAATTAACTGGGTTGTTTTATCTTGTCCTTGATTTTGCAGAAAAAGGCAAATTCTAAGAAAACCAAATCCCTTTTAGATCCAGTAAAGTCATCAGCTCCGAGAATCAACGTGTAGCGACAAAGTACATAATTCTGGAGTCAAGACTGGGCTTGAATTGCAGCTCAGCACTCTGGGCACTGCACTTGACCATGAAGAGCTTTAATCTCCTCATCTGTACAACAGGTCCCTATGGCTTGCTGAGAATGAGATGAGCCAGTGTGCGAAAAGCACCTACCAGTCACCAGGCTTGCTGTTAACTCTTCCCATACTAGACTAGAATGGAGGCTCTTGAGCAAGTGACCTGAGCACCAGGAGCATGCCTGGTATAAGAGAAACACCCAATGGTCACGTGTTGGGTGGAAGGATGGACAGAAAGGTGGATTATTTCATTCTGGGACAGGTGACATTCTACCTAATTCTCCAGTTTTCTATGTAATAAAAATCAAGCTTCAGAAGGACCACCATGGCGTACTGGTCCCTGTTTCAAGAAAAAACCAAAAACAAAAAACAAAGAAAACCCAACACCTGTGCTTGGACTGAAGACTTAACCCAGGCAGATGGGAATGCACACAGTGTGTAGAACATGAAGTCCCAGCCATTCAGACTGGGCTTGAGTCAGAAATGTGATCAATTCAAATCGTGGCCCTAGATTAACATTTAGCATTATAAATTAACCAGCCATCACGAGTAATCAATCACAGCACTGTTATCACTGAGATTAGCCCCATTTTTAACTATCCCCTGTGTTTATGCATCTGAGGCCAAATAGTCAAGAAAGATGAAGTCTCTCATAAACACCATAACTCACACCGCATGATGTAGTTATAAAGCATGGTGCAAAGAACCCCAGATTGAGGTTTGGGTAGACGATCGAAGACGTACCTATTTGCTTTGAGTCCTTGGTCAAGTCTCCTGACCTCAGTAGGTTTCCTTAACCCACCTAAGAATGAGGACATGAACATGAAAATTATCATGCCAGTGTTAGCGTTCTTAAACGAATTAGGACATAATCGTTCAACTGCTCAATTTTTTAAAGCCAACTGCACCCAAAGTTCTCAATGTCAGAAGCTTCCTGAAACATTTACATCATTTCTTGTTCACTAAAAGGGCAGGCTAGTGGCCCCTTCATATTTAATACCAAGAATAGAAGAGGACTACATTCAACTGTCAGCACTCTTTCAAGTCAGCATTATTTAAATCCCGAAGTATTTACTTGCACCTAACATGAGGTCACTGAGCTAAGCACCTGATTAACTCAAGTACTCAACTTGGAATCATCACATTTCAGGGCTGAACTCAGGAAAGTGCAACGCCCTGCACAGTCATGAGGCAGAGACCAGAGTCCTCATCCCTGGGCATTCTGCAGGGCTTCTTAGACCAGGGCTTACACATAGTGGGTGTGCAACTAACTTTTGCTGACATCATCCAGGTTTTTGGAGGCTACGTGATGCTCAGTTGGGTACTCGTTCAAGTATACCACATAGAGGAAACTCAGCTAAAGTAATAAAAAAGAGACTTCGTGGAACACACTTAACCACGAAGGAGGCGTTGACAGTCACGTTCAAGGCAGGCGGTGCCGAGTTTCTAGTAAGCACTACACAGTAAACCCTGGAGCAAGGCAAGGATTCAGAAAGCCTGGGGAGGAAGGGGACGGGGTGCAGGGGACAGTAACTGGGGGCCAAGCGCGCGCGGCTTCAGGCTGGGGAAGGTGGAGTGTTTGGGGCTTGAGGGGCAGGTACCGGGAGGACCGCCAAGAGCTCGCGGTCCTGGTGCAAGCGCGTCCTTACCCGGACGTGCGGCCCCTCCACCAACTTGAGGGCCTGCGCCTCGAGCAGGTCGGCCCGCAGCCGCACCAGGAAGCGCACGCCGCCGTCCAGCTTGCTGATGTGGTGGAAGAGGCCGCGATAGCGCGGCACCAGCGCGTAGCGCAGCCGGTCCTCCGCCTGCAGCAGCACGGCCGCCTCCCGCGGCTGCTCGCGCAGCTGGAGCACGCCGGCGCTCTGCTCGGCCACCTGGCCGTGGTCCACGCCGAAGCCCCGCGCCAGGCGGCTCAGCAGCTCGGCGCGCTCGGCCGCCTCGGCCAGGCCGCCGTAGAAGCTCACGAAGTCGGCGCACTGGCCCTCGGCCGGCGCCGGCGTCTTCTCGCGCAGCTCATAGGCCGGCGTGGCGGGCACCGCGCGGCGCAGCAGCTCGTCCATGGCCCGTTCCAGGGCTCCGTCCTCCGCCGCCGCCGACCCGCTCGACAGCCGGGGTCCGACCGGCCGCGGCGGCCGCGGGCAGAGCCGCAAGGGGAAGAGGCGCCGCGCCGTCAGGGCTGGCCCCAAGCCTCGCATGGTAGCGCGCGGCAGCCGCTCGGGGGACGCCGGCGCCGCGGGGCTTCCGGCTTCCGGCGCGCGCCGGCCTCATTAGTCGAGGCCGAGGGGGGCGGGTGGAACGGTGGCCAATCGGAAGGCAGGGCGGGGGGCGGGGCGGAGCGCGGCGCGGGGCCAAGTGAGGCCAAAGGTCACTGTGCTGGGGAGATGTGGGCGGGGCGGCGATGCGGGCGGGGCGGGCTGCGGGCGGGGCGGGGCTGCGGGCGTGCCCTGTGACCTGGCCACCCAAAGTCACCGTTTCGGTCGCTACCCTCTTGCCCCACCGCGTACGCGCCTCCCCTGCCCTAGACTCGAGCTCTGCTACCGCGAGGTGCATCCGAGTCACCTGGGGGAACGTGCGACGCCTGCGGATTCCTGGTCCCTCGTGTCTGAGGAGAAGCCTGGGAATCTGTGTGCTTACCAAGTGTCCCTGGTGGTAGTTCTCTGGCAGGGTAGCCTTTGTCTTAAGTCGTGCCTAGGCGATCTCAAATCGTTGCCAGGGTCTGATTATACAAGATGCCTCCCAGAGGTGCAGCTCTCCTCTCTCCTGAGCTCGGGACCCAGGTCGCCAGCAGCCTGCTGGAGAAATTTTCATGGACGCGGCAAATGGGGCGCTCCCCACCATCTTAGTCCCCAGCCTGTCCCTCCTTCCTTTTTTTTAAAGATTTATTTGAGAGAGAGAGAAAGCAAGCGAGAGTGCGCCAGGAGAGGAGGGAGAGGGAGAATCCCAAGTAGAGGCTCCCCCCCCACCATGGAGCAGGAGGCGGGGTTCTATCTAACAACCCCGAGATCATGATCTGAGCTGACACCAAGAGTTGGATGCTCAACCAACTGAGCCACCCAGGTGCCCCTCTCCCTCCTTCCTAAATTCATTTAACAGAGTGTTTATTAACCACCTGCTAAGTGCCGGGTCTTGTACTAGGCATGGAGATAAAATAATGAGCTAGGTAGACCAGATGGTGGTACCCTATGGAGTTTACAGCCCAATGAAGAGGATAACCTAACTACAAACTCAATGGTGCGAAGAAGGAAATAGGGAGCGTGCAGTGACATGATCTAGCAGGGATGGGGTGGACTTTCCACTGTGACCAGGGTGAGCAGGAAAGTCTCTGAGGAGGTGACATTTAAGCTGAGACCAGAAGCTAGTTATGGTTTGGGGGGGCGGGGTGGGGATGAGCTGACCTATTCATTTTTCCAAGTTCAAAAGCACAGTTTTATAACCTCTGTCCTGCCCTTCATCCCACATGTAAGGTTTAGTGATCTCTACTTTTTTTAAAAAAGAAGATTTTATTTATTTGACAGAGAGAACACAAGTGGGTGGAAGGGCAGAGGGAGAAGCAGGCTGAGCAGGGAGCCTGATGCCGGACTCCATCCCAGGACTCTGGGATCAAGACTTGAGCGGAAGGCAGATACTAGAAACCACACCCCTTCCCAGCGGGGCCACGGCAGTAAGCTCTTTGCTTCCAGGCTCAGTCCTCCAATCCATTCTCTGCATCAGCTGTTGAGTAAACTTTCTAAATTATCCGTCTAACCATATTAGAGCCCACACCAACAGCCTCTGCTCTTTCTAGCCACATCTTTTGTCTCTTCCCATCTTGTTTCTATTACTCTGAGGCCCGATGGACCTAGACTTTTAGATTTTGGAACTCATCCTTAAAACACTGGGAGAAGCAACACAAGACGGGGCGGGAAAGGCAGTTGTCGGTGGGGGTGGGGGTGTTGGTGTTGAGGGCTGTGGAGTCATACTCAGTCTGTAGGCTCCAAACACAACCTATGGCCGTCTCTCCTTAGAGGAGGGGAGTTAGTGAGAGACTGGAGGGAGTTTGCGGGGCCTGATGCCAAGTTTAGTGGAGTCCAGAAAAAATCCAGCCAAGAGCTCACTGTGCTCTTTAAAAAAGAGAAGCCTCGGGAGGTGCCTGAGTGGCTCAGTCCTTTAAGCATCTGCCTTCAGCTCAGGTCATGATCCCAGGGTCCTGGGATCGAGCCCCACATCGGGCTCCTGCTCCATGGGAAGCCTGCTTCTCCCTCTCCCACTCCCTCTGCTTGTGTTCCCTCTCTTGCTCTCTCTCTCTGTGTCAAATAAATAAAATCTTTAAAAAAAAAATAAAAAAATAAAAAATAAAAAAGAGAAGCCTAATCTAGGTAACAAAGGATGAAGGACAGCATCAAAGAGCCTGCTGAGATCAAAGGGGGGACAGTGTCTGGGGAAGGGTTTGTTTGTTTGTTTGGGGATATATAGGGTACCTCATGATCTGTGGGTACCAGAGACTGGACCCCTTCCTTTCTTAGTCACACAGTGGTAACTGACATCCCATTAAACCCCCTTGGATGTCCCGGACGTGCCTTTGAGAAGAGAGATGTGTGCAGGGACTGGCTAAGCCCTTTACCTACCTCGACACACTAACAACACTTTATTGAGCACTTACTAAATGTCATCTGCTCTTCTTAGTCTTAAACACATTATCTCATTTAATCCTCACGATAACCCTAATGGCTTAGGGATTTAAATTTTTATAAAATGAAATAAAAGTAATCTCAGAGCAAGAAAGGTCTTTTAAAATAGGACACAAACCATAAAAGAGAAATTGGTAAATTTAAGTACATAATTTTTTCCCCAAAGTTCTTTATGCTTAAAAACAAGATCAAAGGGCGCCTGGGTGGCTCAGTCGGTTAAGCGTCTGCCTTCGGCTCAGGTCATGATCCCAGGGTCCTGGGATTAGCCCCACACTGGGCTCCCTGCTCAGCGGGGGAGTCGGCTTCTCCCTCTGCCTCTCCCCCCGGCTTGGCTTGTGCTCCCTCTTGTGCTCTCTCTCTCTCAAATAAATAAATAAAATCTTAAAAAAAAAAAAAAAAAGATCAAAAGACAAACACTACATTGGAAAAATATTTGCACACTGTTAATTTCCCTAATACATAAAAAACCACTATACAATGTGAGAAGACTGTCAACCCAACAGAAAAGTGGAGAGAGAGGATATGACCAGGGAGCTCTTGGAAAAGGAAATCGAAATGGCTCTTAAAAATAGGAAAAGTGCTCAACTTCACTCATAATTTTAAAAAGGCAAATTAAAACTCCAGTGAGCTACCAGCTTTCATTTACTGGATTGTAATGATCAGAAAGTTGCTAAGACCCCTTGCTCACAGGCTGTGGGGACACAGGCTGTGGGGACACAGGGCCCTGTGACCTTGCTGCTGCGAGTATGTCTTCAGCCCTGCAGATGGTGCCTTTGCAAGATCTATCAACACGGCAGACGGGCCCAGCGATTTTTACTAATAAATATGTGATCTGCTGAACGGTTTGGGTTAATGACAGGTGGGATCAGACTTGGGGCACTCAATCAGCAGGACCAGGAGATAGGCACAGAGACCAGGACAATATCGGGTCCCCCCACAAGGAGATGCAGGTGAGGGGCGCGGAGAACTGTCTCTCATGATGGCTGGGACTCAGCCTCAGAAATCCTGCTCTAGAATCTTTTGGCCAATAAGCAACTGAAGCTTGGTGCGGGGCTGGTTGGAACAGCTACATTTGCAGAGCCAATCAAGGGAGGCAGGACTGCATACTACCAAGATTCACAGGCTCCCAAGTCGGCAGAAGGCTGCAGCTATGCGTCCTGGACCTGCCACTTATAAGTTCAGTGACTGTGAGCAGGCTTTGTCACTTTTTAAAAGCTGTTTCCACATCTGTGAGATGTAAATGACAGAGATATCTATCTCACAGTCTTGTGAGGATTCAGTGAAACAATTCAGGGCAAGCACATGGCAAGCAGTAAAGACAGTAACATTTTAGCTAAATTTTTTTTTTAAGATTTTATTTATTTATTTGAGAGCGAGAGACAGAGATATCGAGTGAGAACACTGAGTGGGGAGGAGAAGGAGAAGCAGGCTCCCCACTGAGCAGGGAGCCCGATGCGGGGCTCAATCCCAGGACCCCGGGATCATGACCTGAGCCGAAGGCAGACGCTTAACCGACTGAGCCACCCAGGCGCCCCATAGCTAAATTGTTATAAGTAAATAAATGAAGGAAGGAAGTAAAGTGTTGTGAGTAAATAAAACGGAAATATTTTGGGATGGGTGTATGTTTGCATGTGTCCAAAATGAAGCAACATGTTGACCCAGGATTATTTCCTCATGACTCTGAGACCTGTAATTCCTTGAGCAACCGCCAGGACGACAACAAGACATTTTCTTTTGAAATGATTTTCAAATAGTTACAGTGATTAAGAGAGATTTGTTTTGTGCTCTAGGAAGTTAGGCTCTGAACTCCCCTTCATTTCCTCCTTCTCCTTTGCCCCAGTGTGCTACCTTTATGGAAGAGAATATCACACACTGAGCAGGTGCCCCACACACCCAAACTGCAAGAAGCATTAGCACTAGGATGGGACTTTGCTTCATTCAGATGAAAATATAGTATCTTTTGCTCAAGGGAGGAGGGGTGGAGCACCTGGTTGACTCTCTCTAGGTGCCAGAATTTCATAGATGGAACCCTCCAGAGTAAGTTTGGCAGTTTACAAATCCTGGGAGGTAGTTTTTTGCTAGACCAGGCTTTGCGGGGCATGTCTGATCTCACAGGGCATGTGGAAACTACATTTGGTTCATTCTGAAAAAACACAGACACACAAAGCACCCTGAAGTTCCTCTTTACCAAGGAAGTGGTGTGAACTCATCACCAGCGGCTGGAGCCTCTCTGGTTTAGATGGGCTTCTTTGGCATTTGGCCACATCTGCCTCCCACATGCTCTCATCTAGCTTGGGATCCTCCTACTTATGTGGGGACCTGGTCTCCAAATCTCCTGTTTTGCTTAAGCATTTGCTTCAAGTACAGTTCTCAATCTCCCTCTCCCAACTGCCTTCCTTTTCCCATAATTTCTGGTTTCTGTTTTTATCTGTGTTCACACTCATTTTTCTCTAGGTGTCCCCAGCCACTTCCTTCTTCTCCCTGCTCATGTCCTTGGCTCAAAAGACTTCCGTACCCAAGAATGAAATTAAGAAAACAGTTCACTTTACCAGAGTATCAAAAAGGAAAAAATACGAATCACTTTAACCAAGGAAGTTTCGGATCTGTACAGAAAACTACAGAGCCCTGTCGAGGGAAATTAAAGAATACCTCAATAAATGGAATGATATCCCTTGTGAATGGATTGGAAGCTTTAATCTTGTTAAGATGGCAATATTCACCAAATTAATCTACAGATTCTATGCAATTCCTTTCAAAATTCCAATTTGCAGAAATGGAAGAGCTGAATCTAAAATTCACATGGAAATGCAAGGGGTCCCAGACAGCCAAAAGAATCCCTAAAAAGAAGAACTAACTTGGAGGACTCACACTTCCTGATTTCAAAGCTTACTACAGAGCAACACTAATCAGAGCAATGTGGTACTGGCAAAAAGACAGACATAGAGATCAATGGAATAAAACTGAGAGTCCAGAAATAAACCCATACATCTATGGTCAAATGATTGTTAACAAGGATTCCAAGACTATTCACTGGGCAAAGAATAGACTTTTCAATAAATGGGGTTGGAACATCTAGATAGCCACATGCAAAAAAATGAATTTGTACCCCTACCTCACACCATAAACAAAATCAACTCAAAATGAATCAAAGACCTAAATGGAAGAGCTGAAACTATAAAACACTTAGAAGGGCAAATAAGTATAAATCTTCATGACCTTGGATTAGGCAGTGATTTCTTAAATGACACCAAAGAAAAAGATAAATAAACTGGACTTCATCAAAATAAAAAACTGTTATGCATCAAAGAACACTGACAAGAAAGTGAAAAGACAACCCACAGACTAGGAGAAAATATTTGCACATTGTATATCTGATAAGGATCTAGTATCCATAATTTATAAAGATGCTTACAACTCAACAATAAAAGGACAAGCAACCCAATTAAAAAGTGGGCAAAGGATTTGAATAAACATTTCTCCAAAGAAGCTATACCAATGACCAATAAGCACATGTAAAGATGGTCAACATCATTAGTCAGCAGGGAAATGCAAATCAAAGCCACAATGAGATATCACTTCAAATCCACTGAGTTGGTAATAATAATAATAATAATAATAATAGGGGCGCTTGGGTGGTGCAGTCAGTTGGGCGTCAGACTCTTGGTTTCGGCTTGGGTCATGATCTTGGGGTTGTGTGATTGAGCCCCACGTCAGGGTCCAGGCTCAGGGCTGAGTCTGTTTCAGATTCTGTCTCTCCCTCTCCCTCTGTCCCTCCCACTCATGCTCTCTCTCAAATAAATAGTAAATAAATCTTTAAAAAAATAATAATAAAAGAGAAATAAGTGTTGATGAGGATGTTGAGAAATTGGAACTCTCATACGTTATTGACGGGAATGTAGTATGATACAGCCATTGTGGAAATCATTTTGGGAGTACCTCAAGTAGTTAAACAAAGAGTTATCCTATAAGCCCAGCAATTCCACTCCTAGGTACTCAAGGGAATTGTAAACATTTATTTGCACAAAAACTTGTACACAAATGTTCAGAGCAGCATTATTCATAATAGAAGAGAGAAACAACCCAAATGTCCATGAACGGATGAATGGAATAAACCAAATATGGGATGGAATACACAGTGGAGTACTATTCAGCCATAAAGAGGAATGAAGCACTGATAACTTTTTTTTTAAAGATTTTCTTTATTTACTTGACAGAGAGAGCGAGTGAGCACAAGCAGGGGGAGCGGTAGAGGGAGAGGGAGAAGCAGGCTCCCCGCTGAGCAGGGAGCCAGATGCGGGGCTCAATCCCAGGACCCTGAGATCATGACCTGAGCGGAAGGCAGACACTTAATCGATTGAGCCACCCAGGCGCCCGGAAGCACTGATACATGTTACAACATGGATGGACCTTGAAAACATTATGCCAAGTGAAAGAAGCCAGATATAGGGGTGCCTGGGTGGCTCAGTCGTTAAACGTCTGCCTTCGGTTCAGGTCAGGATCCCAGAGTCCTGGGATCGAGCCCCGCATCGGGCTCCCTGCTCTGCGGGAAGCCTGCTTCTCCCTCTCCCACTCCCCCCGCTTGTGTTCCCTCTCTCGCTGTGTCTCTGTCAAATAAATAAATAAAATCTTTAAAAAAAAAAAAAAAGAAACAAAGAAAGAAGCCAGATAAAAAAACAGCATATTACATGGTCCCAAATATATGAAATCTCCAGAACAGGCCAATCTGTATAGACAGGAAGTAAATGTAATGGTTGCCTAGGGCTGGGGGAGGGGAGAATTGGGAGTGACCACTAATGGGTATGGAGTTTCTTTTTGGGTGATGAAAATGTTTGTTAATTAGATAACTGGCAATGATTGTACAACACTGTAATGTACTAAAAACTACTGAATTGCACACTTCAAAATGGTAAATTTTATGTTATATGAATTTTATCTCAAAAAAAAAAAAAAAAAAGACTGCCTCAGAGGGATCAGCATCTTGAATCTCTCTAGCTAATCAGTAGAGAGAATCTGATTGGTCCAGGTAGGACCAGGTGCCCAGGCTGGGACACAGGGTCACAGGACCAAGCAGAGCTGAGGGGGATTCACCCTTTCGGGTGGGGACACAGTGTTCAGCAGAGAGGGGTATGGCCTGGGCAGTTGTCCTGAAAAATGTCTACTTTAAGTATAAAAAAAAAAAAAAAAAAAAAAACAGCATTAAAGAGATTTTTAGGGAAAAAAACCACCCATAATTTGCTCATCTTAATTACGACAGTCTTTATTTCTGCAAATCCTTCCAGTATTTGTCCACAGGCCAACATATTTTTCTGAGTTGTAATCACTGTGTTTGTGCTGTTTATTTCCTGTTTTTTTTTCTCTTCCCATCATATCACAAACATTTCCTTCATTTCTAAAGCACCTTCATAATTATCCTTTTTAATGGCTGCATAACATTCAATTGAGTTGATGTACCATAATGTCTTAATCACTTTGCCATTTCTGGATATTTACATGGTTTCTAATTTTTTTCTATTATGTATATATCAATTACACTGCAGGAAATACTTCCGTGCATACTGATTTTTTTCTTTACTGGAGTTGCCCAAATTACTTAAAAAGACCAAATAGGATAAATTTCCCCAGGAAATGGCAAACTAACCGAAGAGCCTAGGAAGAAAAGAGACTCATCAAGTCACTGGTGCTAGCTGAGAATGCAGCCACGGTTCGGAGACCCCGTTTCCCCCCAGGGAAGCCTCTGTTCTCTCACCCCTGCTGTGTTTATGCCTCTCTCCCCTCAGATCCCTGAAGTTGTCTGTGCTATGAATATCCTAATGTAGATTTATCTCTTCATTTGGGCTGTATTCGGGTTGGTTGGTTTCTGCTGTTACACTGTACTAGGAACATCTTTAGACATGTCTCTTGGTCCTGGAACACAAGTACAAGGGTGTGTCTAGGTGACGCAGAGCCGTGAAACGATAAACATTCGGGGATGGATCGTTCTTTGGATGTGGGGCCGGGGGGGGGGGGCTGTCCTCTGCTTTGTAGGATGGTTAGCAGCATCTCTCGCCTCTACCCACCAGATGCCCGTAGCGCCCCCCATTGCAACCATCAGATGTTTCCAAACATTGCCGCTGTCCCCTGGGGGACAAAACTGCCTTCCCACTATTGAGAACCACAGCTGTCGACTAGTGTTTCTCACACTCTGCTATGCTTTAGAATCACATGGGGGAGTTTTAAAAATATCCAGGTCCAGACTGCACCAGGTCCAATTAAATCAGAACCCGGGGGCACACTGCTAGCCCTGGTTCTCACATGGCCTGGAATCACCTGGGAGCTTTAAGAAATACTCACACCCAGGCCACACACCCAGAGGCTCCGATTTAATTGGGCTGGAGGAGGGCCCAGGCATTGGGATTTTTAAAAAGCGAAGACTTAAGTGAATCTGACATGCAGTCACATTGGAAACCACTGGGGCCAAGGCCGATGAGTGAAACTGCTGGGCTGCAGGGTCCCACGATGCTAAGTAAGGGCCAACTGTTTCCCACCACGCTTTCACACATGCCTGCCTTCCTCCCCCCATCCGTGCCTCCAACACTGAGCTCGGTGAGGGCAGGATCTGTGTCTCATTTATTCTTACATGCCTGTTGCCTAACCCAGCACCTGGCGCAGAGTAGCTACTTAATGTAGATTTTGTGTATTTGTTGTTGAACAACTGGAAGTGGGCCATAATTTGGTTGCACTTTAAAAGCACCTTGTCATTGGAACCAACAGGCAAAGAAGCAGAATTACAGTGACTGGGGATGGAGCCTTGCACACGCTCCTCAGAGTCAAGCTAAGAAAGGTGGTCAGCATCAGTACCTTTGCCTATTTGTAGATGCTACATTCTGATGACGGGGGAACTGTAGACAGCCATTAGGGCCCTCCTCGCTGTCTGAAAGGGCGCTAGGAAAGAGGAGTCACAGCTTTGATGGGCAAAGAGAAGTGAATAAAGACGGGAGGAAAGGGACCCTGCTACCATTCTGTGGTCGGCAGATTGATGTCCCCCCTAAATACATCCAAGTCCTAATCCCTGGAACCTGTGGTCACGTTAGGTCACACGGCAAAGGGGAAGTAAGGCTGTAGGTGGGATCAAGGTTGCTGATGAGCTGACCTTGAGATGGGGAGACTGCCCTGAGTTTTCCTGGTGGAAGGGGAGGGAGGCAGGAACGTCAGAGCTGGAGAGAGCTTTGAAGGTGCTATGGAGGAAGACGGAGGAGCGGTCATAGGCCAAGGAATCGTGGGCACCTCCCGAAGCTAGAAAAATGAGAGTCTCCCCAGGAGCCTGCAGAAGGGAGGCAGCCGTGCCTATCAGCACCGGGATTTTAGTCCAGGGAGAACAGGGTTGGACTTCAGAGCTCCAGGCCTCTAGACCTCTCAGAGGATGAACCCTTGTTGCCAGGGTCGCCAGGAACTTCCTGGTCATTTGTTACAGCAGCCGCAGGAAATTTACATACCTTCCAAGGTTTGCTTTGTTTGCTTCAAAAGGAAATGCAATGGGAAAAATACATTTTGTATCAAACGCTGGCCTCTATTAATAGTAAGAATCACTAATGCTTGGTATTGAACTTACTAGATGGCAGACGCTGGCCTACACGCTTCGCATAAACTCACTCATTTACTTCGCACAAAGCTCTGAGAGGTGGGCTCTATCTTTACCTGCATTGCTGAGGAGGTAAACTGAGGCACAGAGAGGTTACATAACTTGCCCAAAGTTAGGCAGGCAGTCTGGCTCCAGTGTCCACCGCGACTTACTGCCCTGCTTGTGACTGGTTACTCAAAGGTCAGTTTCTTGGCGTGACGGCTGCCCTTGGGTGTGTGGTGGGACATAACCACAGGGCACCGTGTGGAGAGGCGCAGGCTTGCGTTACTGCAGCACCAACGAGCTTCCGCATCAGGCAGGTGAGGCTCCAAGTGATGGTTCTGCCTTATGAGCTGAGACTCCACGCAAATCACCTAACTCCTCTGAGCTTTAGCTGCCCTGCTGGAAAACCGCTCAACTCTACCTTAAAGGGTGCACATTGCAGGGACATGAGGAAAAGTATGAGAAAGCACTCAGCAAGTGGATTTCCACTTCTTGCCCCTACCTAGTTCTACCATGCAGGATAGTGGTTAAGTGGCAAAGACAGAGCATGCGGAGCCTTGGGTCCCGTGTTCAAATCCTAAGCCACCACTTGTTTACAGTAGCCCGAGGCAAGGTACTTCACCTCCCTCGCCTCCACTTCCTCATCTGTAAAATGGGTGTGGTGGCGGTCGTACTGTGTGTAATGTACTTGGCACAGCGCTGGAGACTCCAGAACTCAGCGGGCGTTAGTCCTTCTGCTTGCCTGAAGGGACGAGCAGCAGCAGGAGAAGGAGAAGGCCGGGACCCTGAGGGAAGGGCTGAGGGGGACAGGGGCAGGCACGGAGCCTGAGAACCAGGCACTTCCAAGAGCTGGTGCTTCAGCCAAGCC
The DNA here is from genome assembly GCF_004348235.1 of Phoca vitulina. NCBI lineage: Eukaryota > Metazoa > Chordata > Mammalia > Carnivora > Phocidae > Phoca > Phoca vitulina. The sequence goes on from NW_022589759.1 coordinate 4,747,997, forward strand.
TGCAGGGACAGCCCCCAGCTTACACTATGGTCATGCAAAGCGGGAGACAGAAAGGGAGGAGGGGGAGGGAGAGACAGACAGACAGACAGACAGGCAGACAGAGCAGCCGCCCAGCAGCGTCTCTGCTCTCGTCCTGCTTTAATTCCCTGCAATGCACACGGCAGGTCTGATGATCATGCTGCTATGGGAAAAATATCAGGTTACAAAACACTATAATACCATGCTTCTATTTTTATTTCTTAAAAAGCACTTGAAAAAAAGTTCATCAAAATGTTGATAGTAGTTATTTCTGGGTGATGAATTTTCTTTCTTTCTTTTTTTTAAAACTGTCTTTTAAATATATTTTTCAGTTGCCTGAATTTATTTTGCCTGAAATTAAAAAATATTGCAATGAGCATGCATGACTTTCAATAATAAGGAAAAGCCGTATTTTCCCCCATTTCCATTTTGGATGGAAAAGAAGAACCTATATTTATCTAGTTCATAATGTGTGCATCTTTGAGAAAGCTATGTTTCATCCTTCATTAGATGGCGATTTGATGCCATGAACATTTGGAGAGCATCTACTACATGCCAGGCTCTCGGCCCTGGTGTGACAAGGATGAATAAAGCAAGCTCCCGCTTTCAGAGAGCTCAGAGTGACTGGGCCACCAGTTCTAGTGTTTATCAACGTCTCAGGTTTTCTGCCTTAATAACTGTATTAAATATAATTCAATCTCTTCTTGATAATTCAGTGTTCTCACCAAGACCCGAGTTATAGTGAAATACTTTGTTGGAGATAAATTCCTGTGTCATGGCATGGTTAGCATGTTCCTGGGGTTTCTGCAGCACATGGGATCCCTTATAAGTGGCCTTAGTAATCACAGTGATGATATTCACACCAGAGCCCTGACTACATGCCAGGGAGGTGCTAAGGCTTTCACGCGCTTGATCTCATGAAGAAGGGGCTTAGTTTCTCCATTTTACAGATGAGAAAACGGAGACTCGGACAGGTTATGTAATTTTGCCCGAGGTCACACAGCTGGTCAGGGGACATGCCAAGATTTGGGCCCATTCCAGCTGATTCCAAGGCATAAGACGTTCATCTCCATGCTGAACCACCTTCCCATGTGTGCAGTACATGCCACAGGCCGCCGCCGACCATCTGTTCCCAAGACGGCGGTAAGGATAACTCATGTCCTCTTGTTGGTCCAGCATCTAGCCGATCCCCACCAAGGGCTGGGGCCCAAGTTTCTTCCCCTTGAGGCTGAGTGGGCCTTCGTGGCTGCCACCGCCACCGGGGTCGTTGCCTGGAAAGAAATGGGTAGCAATCTACACCTCTTTCTTTCCTTTCCTTTTTTCTTTTCTCTTTTTCTTTCTTTCTTTCTTTTCTTTCTTCCTTTTTCTTTCTTTCTTTTCTTTCTTTCTTTCTTTCCTCCCTCCCTCCCTTCTCTCTCTCTTTCTTTCCTCCCTCCCTCCCTTCCTTTTTTTTAAGATTTATTTATTTGAGAGAGAGAGTGCAAGCCGGGGTGGGGGGGGGGGATGCAGAGAGAGAGCCTTAAGCAGACGTGGCACTGAGCGCAGAGCCCGACGCGGGGCTCGATCTCAGGACGCGAGATCACGACCTGAGCCGAAACCGTGAGTCAGACGCTTGACTGACTGCACCACCCGGGCGCCCCATCGGAACCACTTTCTAATTAAATTGTGGTGAGGATCCATGCTAAGACACCCTGCAAATATTTGTTGATTAGAGAAACAGAAGGCGCTTGAGACCTGGGATTTACTTTATGAGACTATGAAACTCAGAATTATGAAGCCTCTAATGTCAGAGAAGCAGAGAGGATTTCCACGCGGTGCCGGCTCCCGACCAGCGTCTACCTAGTGAGGCGTGTTGCCGGTGAAGCCGGGAGAGGAAAGTTGTCCCTGCATCTCCTCGCCCCCGCCCACCCCCATCCGGACACAGGCCATGATCTCTCTCTCTCTCTTTTTTTTTTCATTAAAGATTTTTTATTTATCTATTTGAGAGAGAGAGAGAATGAGAGAGAGAACACGAGAGGGGGAAGGGGCAGAGGGAGAAGCTGACTCCCTGCTGAGCAGGGAGCCCGATGTGGGGCTCGATCCTGGGACTCCGAGATCAATGACCTGAGCTGAAAGCAGACGCTTAACCAACTGAGCCACCCAGGCGCCCCCATGATCTCTTTAAAAAGGAAGAGACACAAAGAAAAAGAAAGGAAGAGAAAAGGGAAAAAGAGGCACGGGGCAGTGCCAAGTCCAGGCCTAGGAGCGAGGAGACCCCAGGCTAGGGCCGCTGGTCTCAGGGATGCCCTTCATCTGGATGGGCTCAGGGTCCCCATCCGTATATGCACAATAATACTAGCACCTCCCTTAAGGGGTTGTTGTGGGAATTCAATGAGATGTGAGATATTAGGTGATACATAATGAAATATACAAGTGAGTTTTAGTGCCTTAAAGTACTTTACACTTCACCAAAAATTACTATGAAGAGGCATTTATTTTCTTGTTGTAAGATCGCTTGTCATACAGCTTAGAAAGCAAATATGGTAGTTGAAAACAGGGAGATTGTGAGCTGTGCCTACCTGGGTTTGAATCTCATCTTTACCGATGTAAACATAACTTGGTTGGTAAAGCTGTTGGCAGAATCTACTCAAGCTGAGCATATGCATCCCATATGACCCAGCAGTTTCCTCCTAGGTAAAAACCAAACAGAAGCGCTTACATATGTTCACCAAAAGACATATACTGGAATGTTCGTAGCAGCCCAAGTTTTAAGACCTGGGCACTACCCAAACGTCCATAATACTGGTTTTTCTATTGCTACATAACAAATTGCCACAAAATGAGTGACTTAAGCTGACACGCCTTGTGTATCCCACAGTTTCTGGGAGTCAGGAATTTGGGGATGGACCTTGAGAATTTTGCAAAGCTGCAATCCAAGTGTCTCATAGGCAGAGGCCTCATTTCAAAGCTCAACTGGGAAGGGTTCCCTTCCAAGCTCATGTGGTTGTGGGCAGAATTTACATCTTTGACTGTCAAACCCAGGGCCTGAGTTTCCGGCTGGCTGTCAGCTGGAGGCCATCCCTAGTCACTGGAGGCTGCCCTAGGCCACAGGTCCTAGGCTTGCCACACGGGCCTCCCCAAATGCCATTGCTTTATGAAAGCCAGCAAGGGGGAGAGTCTCCTTGCAAAGTGGCGGTCACAGTGCTCTGTGATGTAATCATGGAAGTGAATTCCATTACCCTCGCTGTATTCTATCGCCTATAATCACATCACACACCCTGTCCACTATCGAGGGGATGGGACCACACCGAGGCACAAACACCAGGAGGGGGGCATCATGGGACCACCTTAGAGTCTGTCCACCACATCAACGGTGGGATGCCTAAGTAAGGTGTGGACTATCACACCACGAAATACTCTCCAGTAATGGGAAGGAGCAACCTCAACCCCAGTGACAGCATGGGCGAGTCTCCAAACACGGTATGAAATGAAAGGAGCCAGTGGGTAAAGGGTACGGGCTGTGCGATTCCATTATATAAAGGTCAGTAATTGTCAACACCAAGCTCTGCTGTCAGAAGCCAGGATGGTGGTTCCTCGGGGGGTGGGGGCTGAGATATGAGGGGCTTGGGAGGGGGAGGAATGTTCTGTTTCTTCGTCTGGATGCTGGTTACAGGGCTGTGTCCACTTACTGAAAACTCAACACAGTAGGTTCTCTTCTCTGTACATACGTTATGCATCAGAATTTTAAAATAACTGACCCAAGAAGAAGTGGAAAACCTCAGGAGTCATGGATGACAGTGAAATGACAAGAGAGGAACTATCCCCCTTCCCTACTCCCCTGTCCTCTCCTCCCCCAAGGCACCTTGAACTCAGTTCTGCAAGTCTTCGTGGGTCATGTAATCCTTCCCCAGCTTAATGGTAGGTGGGAGTTTGCTGCTGTGTTCAAAATAAAATTTGCACTCCGAACCACGTCCTACGGGACCCTTCGTGTTCTGGCCCATCTTGTTCCATCATTTCGTCTCCTGCTACTCCCCTCTTGCTCTGAGGCCCCAGTCACAGTTGGCATCTCTCAGCCCCTCTGGTGTGCCAGGCTCTTTCCGACCTCTGGGCATTTGCACGGGCTCTCCTCATTCTTCAGCTGGCCGGCTTCCTCCCGTTGCTGCCTCTGTGAGAGCTGGATCCCCACCAACGCTCCCTCCCTCACCCTTCCACCCACCCATCCCCTTCCTTCCTCTGTCCCAGCCTTTGTTTCCATCATAGCACCCCTCACAAAGAGATACTTCTTATTTTTAATTGATTTTTGTTTCTCACCTCCCCACGAAGGTGGAAGCTCCCTGGAAGCCGGGACCCCACATGCCTTGCTGTCTGTGCTACGCCAGGGTCTGCGCAGAGCCGGGCCCAGAGCAGGTGCTGGGGGGGGGGGGTGGGCAGCGGCACGTGGCCCTCTCACATCTCCCGGCTCACATGCCCTGAAACTCCGTTTCCAGATTCGGAGGCAGACGTGTAGCTCTGATCCAGTCAGCAAAGGCCAGAGGAGCTGAGCTCTGAGCCGCCTTCAGAAGGCAGTGAGAATGGATGTAGGAAGGGCTCCGGGAACACCCCCAGAACGTCCCACTGCACGCTTCTTCACCCCCCAGGCCTATGCCCGCTCCTTGCCTACCCGTTCAGGTTGGGTTTCTTTGGTGAAACCAACATTGTCTTCTCTTCCCGGGACGCAACAACGGGTGGCTGAAGTCACGTGCATGCGAACTCTTTGCCCCATGGTCTCTGCGGCGTCCGACGGGGACAGCGAGGTGCTGTCACCACGGGATGGGACTGCAGTCGGCTGAATGAAAATTTCGGACAGGCGCAGGGCCAAGAGAAACAGATCTGCTCCTTGAACTGAAATTTAATCCCAGCTGCAGGCTTTTCCAAAATGGAGTGACAAATGGCAGAAGTGAAAAGGAAAACAAGCAATCCCACCACAGTGGGCATTCTCTTTTCTTGATGACACCCCATATGCTTTCAGCTGCCAAAGCACAGGGTTGCCCCAAATGAGGGCATCAGTTTGGTCACAAATGGTGGTGCTTGGCTGCCAGAGGGATTGTTTTCAAATTGTAAACTACTGCATCACTCTCTTGCTCCAAGCTTGTCAACACCCTTGGTCGCTCAAAACAGATTTTTCCGCAGTGGTTCAGAGCTATACCATTTGGGGTTTGCAGCCGGTGTGAGTTATGTCCCAAATAACTTGGTACTTGCTGTGAAAAGTTAAAATACAGCTGTTTGCAGATGACTTAAACATTTTTTAAATTGGAAATTTCTAAGAGATATATGTATTTATCAAACGAAAAGAGCAGGGAACGCTGATCTATGGTGACAAAAGGCGGAACAGTGGTTACATCTGTGGGGGACATTGGATTCACTGGGAAGGGAGCATTCGGGGGTGTTGCATTTCTTTTTTTTTTTTTTAAGATTTTTTAAAATGTATTTGAGAGAGAGAGCGAGAGAGAGCACACAAGCAGGGGGAGCTGCAGGCAGAGGGAGAAGCAGGCTCCCCGCTGAGCAGGGAGCCCAATGTGGGGCTTGATCCCAGGATCCCAGGATCATGATCTGAACCAAAGGCAGGTGGGTGACGGACTGAGCCGCCTAGTCGCCCCAAGTTCTGCATTTCTATCTGAGTGGATTACACAGACGCATATCTATGTAAAAGCCATACAATTGTACCCTTAGAATGTGTGCTCTGTAGCTGGATCAAAACCACGGGTTTGAAGTTATTCACGTGTTAATCATCACATCACTCTCACTTGCCTTCCAAGAAACTTCCCGGGTGGAAGGGGGTGCGATGAGAAGAAGGTGGGGAGAAGGTAGAGTTTGTGGGTTTGGAACTGCACAAAAGCAGAGTGCCCCCTGAGGTTGTTCTGACGGCAGAAATACCACTGAGTCCCTCTGTTAAACAACTGCAACCTGGGATCTGGAGAAAGCGGGCGGCCCGGAGCCCTTTATGATGTGGCCCCTCCTTACCCCACGATGTCATCACTCCCCATCACCCCCCGGAACTGTAAAAGAATACATTTCTGTTGTTTTAAACTGCTAACCACTAAGTTTGCGGTAATTTGTTACAGAGGACACGGGAAACTAACAGGAGGATTCTGATTATCGCTTTAATAATATTGTTATCCTGTCCCATGTCTCTTCTTTCCCTTTTTTCTGTCTGCCTTCAATAAGACACCCATATGCAAAAATCAACTCAAAATGGATTAAAGACTGGGGTGGAAGAGCTGAAACTGTAATACTCCTAGAAGAAAACACAGAGAGGAAGCTTCTTGACATTGATCTTGGTGACGATTTCATGGATGTTAACACCAAAGGCCCAGGCAGCAAAAGCAAAAACAGACAAGGGGGACTACATCAAACTAAAAAGTTCCTGCCCAGCCCAGCAAACAATCTACAGAGTGGAAAGTCAACTTCTGGGATGGGAGAAAATATTTGCAAACCATATACCCAACAAGTGGTTAATATCCCCAAAATATATGAGAAACTCCTACAACTCAATAGCAAAAAACCAAATAACCTGAATTAAAAATGGTCAAAGGACTTGAATAGATATTTCTCCAAAGAAGACATACAAATGGCCAACAGATACATAAAAAGGTGCTCAACATCCTCATCATCAGGGAGATGCAAATCAAAACCACAATGAGATATCACTCCACACCTGTTAGAAGGGCTACTATCAAAAAGCCAAGAGATAGTTAAGTGTTGGTGAGGATGAGGAGAAACTGGAGCCCCTCTGCACTTTTGGTGGGAATGCACACACTGTGAAAAACAGTATGGAGGTTCTTCAAAAAATTAAAAGTAGAATTACCATATGATCCAGCAATCTCACTTCTGGGTATATTTTCCCCCCAAACGAAATTGAGATCTCAAAGAGATACCTGCACTCCCATGTTCACTGCAGTGCTGTTCATAATAGCCAAGGTATGAGAATAAGCCAAATTGAGGCACATAATAGGGAAATGCTGGGTCATTGCAGGAGGAACAAAAGACCAGACTGAGTCTGACACCTGACAGAGTGTTTGCCACAATTGAGTAAACCCTCCGAAAGCTTTGTGGTTTCTCTTGTCCACATGCATGTTGCTCAAGCCCATGCCAGGCATGCGCACAAAGTTCCAGTTAGCCTGCAAATGACCGGGAATGACCCCTCCAGTGGGGGGCATGGAGGACTGCTATTAGATCTTGACCCTAGATGGGGCATCTGCAATAGAAAAATCAGACTGCCCCTGCACAGAGTAGCTAGCATAGAGCATGCGCAATGGTATGCAGCGTTCCTGGAAGTCCCCGCCCATTCCCAGAATCCCACATGAATATTCCGCCCCTTTATTATGACTGCAAAGCAGAACCCCACATCTCCCCGTGGGACTTAGATCCCTGACTGGGCCCCACTCCCCCTTCCAGTGTGTACTCTCCCTTTTGCAATAAAGCTTCTTCTGCTCTGTTTTACTCTGACTCATCCTTGAGTTCTTTCTCAGTCCAAAGTCAAGAATCTGGCATCTGCTGGCGGTTGAGGTTACGGGGCTCAGGAGCCCCTCCAGTCTCTGGTATCAAAATATCCATAGACAGATGAATGAATAAAGAAAATGTGGTATATGCATACAACAGAGCATTATTCAACCTTAAAAAACGAAGGAAATCCTGCCATTTGCAACCACATGGGTGAGCCTGGAGCACATTATGCTAAGTTAAATATGCCAAACACTGAAGGACAAATACTGCATGATTCCATTTATATACAGTATCTAAAATAATGGAACTCATAGAAGCAGAAAACGCACACTGATGGCTGCCAGGGGCTGGAGGAGAAGAGGGAATGGGAAGTTCCTTTTCAACTATACAAAGTTTCAGTTACGCAAGGCGAGTAAGTTCTGAGCTCTGCTATACCACACAGGGCCTGGAGTTAACAATTCTGTATTGTGCTCTGAATGTGTTAAGCGGTAGATCACATGTTAAGTGTTTTTATCACAAAAAATAATGAAATAAAACAAATGGGCCGCAAAACTCTTCGGAGATGACGGATACATGTATTAACTTGATTGTGCTGATGGTTCCAGGGTGTATGGATATGTCCAAATTCATCAGTTGTATGCAGTAAATACGTACAGTTCTTTCTATATCAATTATACCTCAATAAAGCTGAAAACAGAGGAAGATACAGATTTCTTGAGCTTGAAAATCTCCCTTTTCCTGCTGAATCCTCCTAAAGGGACAAATTTGATGTCCGCACCTCCATTTGTCCACCACCTGTCCTCCTCCATTCAGAATTCAGCCCAATTCTCCTGGGAAGGCCACGTGTATCAGACTCACTGGGACAGGCAGGAGTGGGGTGTGGGGTTGCCAGGGCTCTAACCAGGCCCCACTGCAAGCTTCCTCTTTCTAATTCCTAGGAGATGGGCATGGAGTACAAAGATCTCCACTTTTTTAAAAAAAAACCAGTACCCTGGAAGATTCTTACACACACAGAAATTTAAGAACCACTGGCTTGGGCGCCTGGGTGGCTCAGTTGGTTAAGTGACTGCCTTCGGCTCAGGTCATGATCCTGGAGTCCCTGGATGGAGTCCCGCATCGGGCTCCCTGCTCGGGGGGGAGCCTGCTTCTCCCTCTGACCCTCCCCCCTCTCATGTGCTCTCTCTCTCTCTCTCATTCTCTCTGTCTCAAATAAATAAATAAATAAAATCTTTAAAAAAAAAAAAAAAGAACCACTGGCTTGAATGCAAAATCCATCTCCTATTCAATTTTTATTTGTTCTATTAAAAAACAAAATTCAGTCACTCATCATCAGGGAAATGCAAATCAAAACCATAATGAGCTATCACCTCACACCTGTCAGAATGGCTGAAATAAAAAACACAAGAGACAGCAGTTGTTGGTGAGGATGTGGAGAAAGAGGAATCCCTGTGCACTGTTGGTGGGAATGCAAACCAGGGCAGCCACTCTGGATAACAGTATGGAGGTTCCTCAAAAAATTAAAAATAGAAGTACCATTTAATCCAGTCATCACACTACTCGATATTTATCCGAAGAATACAAAAACTAATTAGAAAGGATATTGCACCCCTCTGTTTACTTCTGCGTTATTTACAATAGCCAAGATATGGAAGCAGCCCAAATGTCCATCAGACTGATGAATGGGTAAAGAAGATGTGGTATAGATAGACAATGGAATACTACTCAGCCATCAGACAGAATGAAATCTTGCCATTTGCAATGACATGGATGGAGCTAGAGAGTACAATGCTAAGTGAAATAAGTCAGTTAGAGAAAGACAAATACCATATGATTTCACTCATACTTGGAATTTAAAAAACAAAACAAAGAAAAAAAAACCAGAGAGACCAAAAAACAGACTCTTAATTATAGAGAACTAATGGTTTACCAGAGGGGAGGTGGGTGGGGGATGGGTGAAATAGGTTATGGGGATTAAGAGTACACTTATCATGGGGCCCCTGGCTGGCTCAGTTGATGGAGAATGTGACTCTTGATCTCGGGGGTTGTGAGTTAGAGCCCCATGTTGGGCATAAAGATGACTTAAAAAAGAAGTACACTTGATGAGCACTGAGTATATAGAATTGTTGAATTACTATATTGTACATCTGAAACTAATTTAATACTGTATGTTGATTATACTGGAATTAAAATAAACAAAATTCAACTGAGTAAATTGAAGATCTAATGGGCTTTATTAAGCAATTCATGAATCGGGCAGCATCCTTTCTAGCAAGTAGAGAGATGCTCAGAGGAGTTTGACAAAATGGAAGGTTTTTATGGGTAAGAGGGTCAGGTAAGGAAGTGATTAGCCAAAGAAAAAGAAAAGACATCTTTTTTCGGGGAATGGACGGGTAGGATTTTTATCATGTGGATTACCTCTCCAGTGCTAAACAGGAAATTTCAGATGGACTGTTAACAAGTCATATTCCTGGGAGAGACTGAAACCATAATCCCAGTCTTGGTTTCCTGTTCTGCTGAGGATGGGGGGCAGAGAATGACCCCATTTCGGACTCGGTTCTTTCTTTTAGAACACTTAATAAATAGGGTAGCAAAATCTACAAGTTCCAGCAGAGGGAGATGTTACTACATGAAAGAAAAAGTCTTTGGCAGGAAAATGGGATTTGACAAGCCCCACTTTCCAGAGCAGGAAAATGAAGATGTTTCCTTTGGAGGATGTCCACCTGTGAATGGGTTTCTCCACCATGCACACTCTTTGAGATCTCCAATGAGAATCAAGGCACTTTGCAGAACAAATATGGCTGATTGTGTTTATGTTCTATGAATCTGGGAAACTGTCAAAGCACACGGCTGTTAAATTAGGGAGATCGTTGTTTTCAAGGAATTATTCGACACCCATTGCCAGGTCAAGGATGCGTTTGGATCTAAGTTGGTTGATTTATCAATGTCATCTTGGCACTGTTTGCAGGAAGCTGTGAATGAAGCTGTATGTCTGTTAATCCCTAAATGAAACCATGAAATTGGTGCAGAGTGGTGTTTACTCTTGGACTCGATTTGCTCTTATGTTTCTGCATCTTTCCTAGTGAGGTTTCTCCATGGATGCAGAATTGTGCAGATGGAAATTCTGACCCCATCGGGGGAGAGAAACTGACATTTCTTAGCAGAGCTCCTGTGCATGCAATTTATACATTATGGCCTTTCTTCCTCCCTGCCACCCTGCAACATCTAGATTAGCTTCTTTTTTAAAGAAAGGGTAACTCTGGATCAGAGGGGCAGGAAATTTGTCCAGATCATACAGGGAGAAGTGCCCGAATCAAGATCTGAACCTTGGCCCAGCTGACCCAGTAGACAGCAAAATATCATCTCAATTTCCTGTTGCTTAAATAGGAAGAGGTTTATTACTTTTAGCCAAAAGGGCGGAGATGTGACAAAAGAAATACCATATGCATTAGCTAAAGATGGGGTCCAGCTCCCCTCAAAGCACAGCCTTGAAAGTGAGCTTGCGGAGACTGCCCTGCTAGCAGCTTCCATATCCAATCTGACCCTGGCTGGCACAATTTCTTTCTTCCTTGGGTCAGTTTTATAGTTCTTGCTCAAGCAAGGTCTCTGTGGCAGGCAGGATGATGACCCCTAAAGATGTCCGCATCCTAATCCCCAGAACCTGTGAATATGTGAGCTTATGTGGCAAAAGGGGCTTTGCAGATGTAGTTGAATTGAGGACCTTGAGATGGGGAGATTATCCAGGTGGGCCCCACTTCATCACAAGGGTCCTTGTCAAAGAGAGGCAGAAGGGGTGCCTGGGTGGCTCAGTTGGTTAAGACTCTGGCTCTTGGTTTTGGCTCTGGTCATGATCTCAGGGTCTTGAGATCAAACTCCTTGCTGGGCTCCACGCTCAGCGGGGAATCGGCTTGAGATTCTCTCCCTCTGCCCTCCCCCCGACTCGAGTTCTTGCTCTCTGTCTCTAAAATAAATAAATAAAACTTAAAAAAAAAAAAGCGAGGCAGGAGGGACAGTCGGAGAAGGAGGTGTGCTCAGGGACACAGATGACCTGTAGAAGCTAGAAAGGCAAGGAGTGATTCACCCCTGGAGCCTCTGTAAGGATCTTAGTCCTGCTGACACCCTGATTTTAGCCTCGTGAGACCCACTTTGGACTTCTGACTTCCAGTAAAACATTAACTGTGTGTTGTTTTATGCCACTTAAGGTTATGGGACTTTGTTACAGCAGCCATAGGAAACTGATTCAGTCTCCAAGCCTTTTTGCCCAAACATACCCATCAGTACGAAAGTTTGCAGAGTACAGATGCATGCACGTTATAAAGCAATTGTCTTTCTCTGATTGGCTTATTTCGCTCAGCATAATACCCTCTAGTTCCATCCATGTCATTGCAAATGGCAAGATTTCATTGTTTTGATAGCTGAGTAGTATTCCATTGTATATATGTATCTACCACATCTTCTCTATCCATTCATCTGTTGATGGACATCTGTGCTCTTTCCATAGTCTGACTATTGTGGACAGTGCAGTGAGCACTTTTATAGATGATACATTTAAAAGTGGCTTATTTTGGGGGGAAAAGTGACATAATAATGAAAAGCGTCCCCCAAATGCTTTCTCCATGGCTGGAGTTTCTTTAGCAGGAGGGGAAGAATGAAGGGGGGGAAATCGGAGGGGTAGATGAACCATGAGAGACAATGGACTCTGAAAAACAAACTGAGGGTTCTAGAGGGGAGGGGGTTGG